>NW_026652284.1:19797369-19857834 GCF_009828535.3 Hylobates moloch
GCTGAGGTGGGAGAATCGCTTGAAGCCAGGAGGTGGCAGCTCCAGTGAGCTGTGATTGCACCACTGCACTCCAGCCTGGACGACACAACAAGATCTTGTCTGAGTAAATAAATAAAATAAAATTAAAATTCTGATCTTACCACTCCCCTGCTTAAAAACCCTCCACTGTTCCTGGAATGAAATCCAAACCCTTCACCAGGCCCCACGGCCCCTGCCCACGCTGGGCCCTCATCTTGTGCTGTCAGCGCCCCACCCCCCCCCCCCAACCTCCTCACGCAACTCCTCAGTTTCTACAAGTTTCCCCTTCCCCCAAGACCTTTGTTGCTGCTGTTGTCACTATCTGGAACGTTTTTTCCTCCTCTCTACTCCTCCCATGATCAGCTCCAACTTCAGATCTCAGCCTACCAGCAACTCAAATGTCCCAGGAACCCTAAGCAGTCCCCCAAATTCTCTGTTACAGCATCCTGTTTTCCTTTACAGTACTTGTTGCAGACTGTTTTGTTTCCATGTCTTTATCATCACTCTCTCTGTCCCTTCCCAGAATCCACAGCTTTACTGGGGCTGGGACCTTGTCTGGCCTGTCCAACAGAGACTCTCCATCACCCAGCACAGAGTAGGTGTTCAATAAACGGTTGTTAAAATCAAAGGGGGGACAAGTAGAGGGGAAGTGCCTTCAAGTTCTCAAGAATTCTCCTGCATCTAACTTCATAATGCCTACAGAAACAGGGAACACATCTAAAGGTCACAGGCCCTGAGGAGGCAGGGTGCATGGGAAGGGTCTGAATTCTGGAGACTTCTACCTCACTCCCATTGGGTGGAGGAGTTTCCATTACCCATCCCAGAGAGAGAGGGGACTCTGAGGCTGCTTCATTTACTGCTGGGTTGCAGCTGGGCTTTTTCCAGAATAGGACACTTGGTTACACTACGTTACCAGGTGTCGACTGCCAGAGGAAAAGACTTTTGAAAAAGAAGTTCAGTTCACAGAACATCTCCCCTGGGCACCTAGGTGGTATAAGGGATTCACCCGGGTGGCGTAAGGGATTTGTCAGTTCTTTTATACCCACCATCTCTTTTAAGCTTCTCACCCTTCCCTCAGAAGCAGGTATCACTGGTTCCTTTTACAGAGAATGAAACTGAGGCTCAGGGAAGTAACTCACCCAGGTGTGGTTAAGCGATGGCTCCTCCTCCTTCTGTCTCATTTCAGAGATTGCCCCCTTCTGGCAAGCTCTCCTGACCACCCTCCAGGGACCCCAGACAGCATCTGGTCCCTGGCTCTGTGTCCCCACACAGCCACCCTACCCCATGCTGCCTTTTACTGAGGCACACAGCATTTTCGACAGGAGAACCCTGAGGGCAGAGGCTGGGTCTCGTGGGACCCTGTCTCCTTAAGGGCTTAGTCTGAGGCTGGAGCCTCTACAGATGTTTGAGCAAAGGTGGGAGGCAAGGGAGGGAGGCCGGAAGCCACCCCAGGGACTCTGATGTCCACCCTGCGGCAGCCTGTCTGTGGACAGATGATGCAGGAAGCTCACGGAACTCCCAAGCAGAAATCAGCAGAGATGCAGCCTGGTTATTTTTCAGCACACAAAAGCCGAGGGCCCCTTCCTGAGATGCCTGCCTCAGCCCGGTAGTGAAACTGAACCCACCTCAGACGGGAAAGACTTGGCGGGCTCTGCTTGGTGGGAAGTCCACAGTGGGTGAGTGACATTTCAACAGCTGCCTGGGGCCCTTCGCCCAGGGCCTTCCATTCACTACCTCAATGGCTCCCCACACGCACCTAGAGCCTCAGCCTCACAGGTATCGCTTCCAGCTTACAGAGAGGGGGAGGGGCCTGGACAGACCAAAAACCAACCATGCCACTTGACAATTCTCTCCTAACCCCACAATGCCTCGTCCCTGAGATAAGAATCATCGCCTCCGCTTTACAGATGAGATGACCAAGGGTCAGGGAGGAGAAAGGACCTCCCCCCAGCCCTGAGTCACCTGCCTGGAGACTGAGGGAGCCAGGATGCGAATCTTCCCCCTGCCAAACCTACTGACTCCATTGCGCTGCCTCCAGAGAACTCGAGCCCTGCGGCGAGAAAGTGGCAGGGCTGGGCCTCGAACCTGGGTTCTGGTGCTCCTTGTGGAAGGTGGACCTGCTTCTTCAGGTGGGAACCTCACAGAGTCTGGGTGCCCTGGGCAGACTGAGGCTCTGGGCTGGCAGGGCAGCCAGCACTTATTCTCCCTAATTGTCTCATTTGCGGTTTGGGTGCCACACCTGGCCCCGAGCACGTTGGGGAAGGTAAAGAACCTCCGCTTTGGTCTTCTCAGTTCCCTTCCTGGCAGTGTGCGGCCATGGAGGAGAAATCTGGGTTGAATCTGCGTCTGGTGTTTATGAGAAGGGCCTGGCAGAAACCAAAAGTGGAGGGGTAGAACCACGGCTCCCCGTGGACTGCCCCGTCCTCAGTCCCCGGTGCCCCAGCTGCACAGAGGAAGTGATGACAGCCAGATGAAGGTGCGACGGTGCCCAGCTCTGGAAACTCCACCCTTGGAAATCAAAGGCCTGGGGTGAGCAGAAACGAGAAATCTAAACACGCACAGGTTGTTTCTGGCGACAAAAGCCTCCTGGCCTGGTGGCACCTGGGCATGACCCCCTTTGCCCAGACGACATTAGTCACTCATATGGCTCTTGCGTTTGGTTGGCCAAAGGCGGGGGATCGTTAAGGCATCTTGGGGTGTGAGGTGGAAAAGGGAAGCCCCACATGTGAAATTCTGAGGCCTGGGACTGAGCCACACCCTCCACAGCTGCTTTCACATTGTCTCTAAGCCTCAGCTCCTTAGAGACGCTGCCCTTTGTGGCCGAAGTCCCCATCAGTTACTACTTTTGGTGCTGGTAATTGGCTGGGATCTGTTAAATCTTTACATGTCATCTAAAACACACTCATATTATCTGGTAGCTAAACACTTATATTTAACAGATGCTATAATGTAGCAGGTAAAAGCTCTGGATCTAAACCTCATTTCAGATCCCCAGTCTGAACTTCCCAACTGTGTGACCCTGAGCAAGTGACTCAGCCTCTCTGTGCCTCAGTACTCTGTCAAATGAGGATGATGACGATAATAATAGTACCTCCCTCATAGGACTGTGGTGACACTTAAACGAGTTAATATAGATAAAGTGCTTGGCTGGGCATGGTGACTCATGCCTGCAGTCCCAGCACTTTGGGAGACCCAGGTGGGAGGATTGCTTGTGGCCAGGAATTCAAGACCAGCCTGGGAAACACAGCAAAACCCTGTCTCAAAAAAACAAAAACAAACCCAAGTAAGACAACTTTGGGCAAGGGGTAAGATATAAAAATATGGCTATCATTTCTAAAGATATGCCACTTGACATTTATTATTATTACATTATCCATTATATTTCCCAGTATTTTTCACCAGAGAAATTTCCATGTGATTAACTTATTTTTAAATTTACTATGAAGTTCCTGAAAGTGTAAACTGCTTCTTTACTTTTTAATAACAGGAATCAGCTTGTATCTCTTTTTTCTTTGGCTGCCAGGAGACTCATAGCCAAATCAGAAACTCGCCTATGGGCACTTTCTTGGCCTTTAGGTTCAGCTTTTTCCTTGTCCACATTTTCCACTCTGTTTTCTGTGATTCTGATTTTCCATTTGGTATTGCATGTCGTTTTACTGAATGTATTTTATTTATAACCTATCATGAATCCTTTGTGGAACAGAGTTAGAAACAACGTTTATCAGGCAGTTAAGACAGACCTGAGCCCAATCACAGGTTTCCTGGCTCATGTGACCTTGGACATGTTGTTTTCACCCTCAGGTCTCAGTTTCCTCATCCGTAAAAGGGCCATTGTAAATACCGAGTAAGCTAGAACGTGAACTGCCTGGCATCCAGCAGCCCAGCCCTGCGTGAACTGCACCAGAGGGACGTCCTGCGCAGGCCACCTCTTTCTGCTTGCTTCTCCTTGTCTTCCTCACCACCCCTCCCATTTGCTTCTGCCCTCATCCAGATTTTCCAGTCTTGGCCTTTGTTCAGCCAACATTTGTTGTTACTCTAGCCCTGCTGTAAACTCAGTGAAAATAACAGATTGCCCAGGTGATGGAGGTTAATATCAACAGCAAGAAGTCAAATATGAGTTATTAATAGAAATCATGTACCCTTCGGCCAGGCACTCATGCTTGTAATCCCAGCACTTTGGGAGGTGAGGCGGGCAGACTGTTTGGGCCCAGGAGTTTGCGACCAGCCTGGGTAACATAGTGAGACTTTGTCTCTACAAAAAAATTTAAAAAAAAATTAGCTAGGTGTGGTGGCATCCACCTGTGGCCCCACTACTTGGGAGGCTGAGGTGGAAGGATTGCTTGAGCCTAGAAGGTTGAGGCTACAGTGAGCTGAGATCACGCCACTGCACTCTAGCTTGGGTGACAGAGCAAGACCCTGTCTCAACTACAAAAAAAAAGAGAGAAATAAAATAAAATAGAATAAAATAAAGTAAAATAAAATAAAACAAAACAGTCATTGACCTTGACATTGCCCAGTTCTCAAGGCTCTTTTATACTCTTATTTGTGTCTCACAATCACCTTGTGGGATAAGTCCTAGGATCCCCATTTTACAGATGCAGAGACTGAGGCTCAGAGAAAGGAAGCAGCTTGCCAGAGCTGGAGCCCAAACCCAGATCTTCCTGGTCATCTCGGGGCCTCACCCCCTTTTTTTGTGCCTCCTACCCGGAGCCTGGCTCTCTAGGCTAACTTCCTTCAGAGGCTATGGGCCACCCATCTGGGATGTGGGAAATAGGGACAGATATAACTGCTGGGGCCTGGAGAGGGAGACTCCCCTTTGCACCACCAAGGGCTCAGATGGAACTGAGGGCCTGTGCACGGGAAGGCAGCAAGTGGGCAGGGGCTGGGGAGGCCTCAAGGTGAGACTCAGGGAGACACTCGAAGGCCAAGGGCACAGGGAAGAGGTAGGAGGTCAAGGTTGCTAACTGCCCCTTGGAGAAGGCAGCAGCCCTGCCAGCCTGTGAGCCAACCACTCTGGCATGGCCCCGAGTCCCAGGGCTGGGCTCCCGTGAATGTGCCAGCAGCAAGAGACTTGCCTCCACACACACAGCGCTGGGAAGCACTCGCTCACGTGGCCCAGTGTTGACTCAACTGCCAGAGGCCCTGGGAGTCTTACCTAGTGTTGCTGGCCCATTCTTCAGTGCCTGCTGTGGAGGCCACCCCATGCCCAAGCCCCAAACCTGGTCAGCAGCCTCTCACTCCTACTGATACAGGCCAGTGATCTGCCCACCCTGTCCACCTTCCTGGCAGCCTCCATCAATCATCTCTGGTACTCTATCCAGGCCCACTGGGCTCTGTTCCCTCGGCATGCCTTCCCTGGTGACCCCCTGACCCCCTTGATCTCCTACTGTAGCTCCCTTTAGTCCTTCAGCTCCTGGCTAGCTCCTGGCTAGCTCCTGGCAGAACTTTCTTTTTTTTTTTTTTTTTGAGACGGAGTCTGGCTCTGTCGCCCGGGCTGGCGTGCAGTGGCGCGATCTCGGCTCACTGCAAGCTCCACCTCCTGGGTTCATGCCATTCTCCTGCCTCAGCCTCTCCGAGTAGCTGGGACTACAGGCGCCCGCCACCACGCCCGGCTAATTTTTTTTTTTGTATTTTTAGTAGAGACGGGGTCTCGATCTCCTGACCTCGTGATCCGCCCGCCTCCGCCTCCCAAAGTGCTGGGATTACAAGCGTGAGCCACCGCGCCCGGCCGTAATTTTTGTATTTTTAGTAGAGACAGGATTTCACCACGTTGGCCAGGCTGGTCTCGAACTCCTGCCTTCAGATGATCCACCCACCTCGGCCTCCCAAAGTGCTGGGATTACAGACGCGAGCCATGGCTCTTACTGTTGTTTTATTTTTAAGACACTAGGTCTCACTCTGTCACCCAGGCAGTGGTGTGATCATGGCTCACTGCAGCCTCCAAACTCATGGGATCAAGTGATGCTCTTGCCTCAGCTTCCTGAGTAGCTGGGACCACAGGTGGGTAGCACCATGCCTAGCTGATTTTAAACATTTTTTTTGTAGAGACAAGATCTCATTATATTGCCCGGGCTGGTCTCTCTAACTCCTGGGCTCAAGCGATCCTCCAGCTTCAGCCTCCTGAAGTGATGGGATTACAGTCATAAGTCACCACGCTTGGCCTGGGCAGGACTTTCTAAAGTGGGACTGCCTCACACACCGACTCCCTGGAGCTGGCAGGATGAAGCCCACGAACCCTGGCCTGGCTTGCTAAACCCTCCCTCCTGGCTCCCTCAGGAGTTCGAGTCTGCCTTCTTTCTCCGGCTGGCTCCTCAGCTTAACGCGCTTTCCTCCAGGCAGCTCTCTCGGGCTTTGCAGTTACCCTTCCTCGCTGCTCCCCAGCAGCATGCTTCTGGCATCTCATCCCAACACAGTGACCAGCAGCCAAGTGTGGCTGTGTGGCCCTGACCAAGTCATTTCACTTCGTTTTTATGCTTTGGCTTTCACATCTTTCCACGGATGTGAATGGAGATGATCATGGTGCCGACCCCGAAGGATCCTTAAACGTTTTAAAAAAGTGAGCCACGGAAAGGCCTCAGCCCAGTGCCTAGCAGAGAAGCAGCACACAGGAGGGAAGGAACGACTAGAGAAGACCCGTGGTGTGCCAGGCACTAGACCTGGGGCTCGGTGGCACATGTCAGCTCCTTGCAAGTGTGAAGCAACTGGAGTGCAGCGAGCATCAGTAACTCGCCCTAAGTCACACATCTAGTAAACAGTAAAGCCTGGATTTGAACCCAGGTTTTCCCACGACATCGGATAAGATGGCAGTCACCACCTCCTTCTAACCCACCCTGCCCCACCTGCTCCATCCTTATGACTTCAGGTGTCACCTCCCAGCTGGGTTGAAGGGGCTGAGTTGTCCACTCTGATCTTCTCCAAGCACAGACTGCAAAGCAGCCCAGAAAGCAGCTGGCCCTGACTCCAGGGCTACCCACAGATGCCCCTGCACCTCCTCATGCTCCTGTGCTCCTGTGTGATGTCCTGGGCTGTGCAGGATGACAAGGCTGGGGAAGTCCCAATCTGAAGAGACCAAGTACTCCCTGACAATCTGCTGATCTAATCACGTACAACTTAAGACAAAGTTAACCTGTCTCATTGAATGATATGGTATAATGGTGATGACTGAGCTGCCCAGTAATTGTGCTCAACCAGGAAGCAGCTCATGGAGTCAGTCGTAATTAGTATTTGTGTTACACAGGTGGGTGGGTGGGTGAGGGCTGGGCAGAGGGAGGAGGAAGTGGGTGGGGCAGAAAGCTCTGGGGACTCCTTGGATTCATGAACCCCATGCCAGACAACTCATGTGGTTGATCCTGTCTAACCTTCATGATGACCTCATGATGTACTGTTATCTCTCTTCTAAGGTGAGAAAATAGGCTCAGAGAAGTCCATTCACTTGTCCAAGGTCAGACAGCTAGAAAATGACAGAGCCAGGGTTCCCTCTTCAGCCCAGGTGATGTCTTGGACAGCAGAAGGAACAGGAATAGGGCTGGGAGGCTGGAGATCCACGTTTGGGTCCCAGTTCTAACACTGCCATACCCTGGGCCTCAGCAAGTAGCATCCCTCTTCAGGATACAAAGAGATAGTATGTCTGTCAGGTTGCAGGCGGCTGGGGGTATGGACTCGGGAGCTAGGCTCCTTGGATTCTAATCCTTGGGCAAGCTACTTCACCATCTGAGCCTCAGTGTTGTCATCTGTAAAATGGAGATGACAACAGTGTCTCCCTCATAGGCTTGTGAAGATAAAATGAGTAACAAGACTTAGAACAATGCCTGAATATTATTTTCATTTATGGGGAAAAATGAGCTTTGCTGTCGATTTTTCATCTGTAAAATGGGGAAGTAGTTGCTGGATCTGCACAGTGGTTCACAAACAGATTTTTTTTCATCCCATAGAGTCCTTTATTTAAAAAACTAAACACGGCAACCCAAAATACAAAAGAGATGTAAGTGGAGCTGCCACTTAGGCACTCAATGAGTTCATATCCTGACCCTGAACCCAGCTCCCTCAGGGGTTCTAAGGAATGGAGTTTGAAAAATCACTCAACTGTCTCCGAGAACTGGTGGCTCTAAGCTCTGAGATCACGGGTCGGGTGGAAGCAGGGAACCATGGCATGGGCCAGGATGGTGCTCACCCACTGGAGACAGCACATGGGGGCTGTGGGACCCGCAGGGTTCCCCGCTGCTGGCCTGCTGGCTGCCACCATTCCAGCTGGGCAACGGGCAGCTGAGAAGCAGGGAGAAGAACACCAGGCTTGGAGTCAGGTGGGTGGCTCTGAGCAGGTCGTGTCCCTCTCTGGGGCCCATTTTCCTCACCTCTAAGATAGGGATGGTAACATCGCACTCATCAGGTGTCCTAAGGACAAAATTGCATCACACACGTGACAAGGCTTTGCAACGGAAAGACTGCCCCAAATGACTTTTTTTTTTTTTTTTTTTTTTTGAGACAGAGTCTTGCTCTGTTGCCCTGGCTGGAGTGCAGTAGTGCAAACTCAGCTCACTCCAACCTCTGCCTCCTGGGCTCAAGCAATTCTCCTACCTCAGCCTCCTGAGTAGCTGGGACCACAGGTGTGTGCCACCACACCTGGCTAATTTTTTATATTTTTAGTAGAGACGAGGTTTTGCCACGTTGGCCAGGCTGGTCTCAAACTCCTGACCTCAAGTGATCTGCTCGCCTTGGCCTCCCAAAGTGCTTGGATTACAGGCCTGAGCCACCATGCCCAGCCCTGAATTACTATTTTTGCTCCTTTCTGGTAGATTTTTTTTTCTTCTTAAGAGCATAGACTCTGAAGCCAGACTACATAGGTTCAAGTCTCCACTCCAGCACTACCAGCTGATTGCTCAACATCCAGCAACTGAGCCTGTTTCCTAGGAGTAAAATGAAAATATAAAGTGCTTTGCATAGTGCGTGGTACACAGCAAGTGCTCCATAAGTGTTTGCTGCTCTTGGGTTTGGTGGACAATAATGGCAAACTTGCTCCCTGGCACTCATGTCCAGTGTAGACAAAGCTGAAGAGGGTGTGTCTCCTCCTGACCCTCTCAAAGTACACAGGTGAAAAACAGGAGTGAGAATGTTTGGGTTCTGAGCTCACATATGGACCAAGCTTCCCTAGGCTGGCTTGGGGCTGTGTCTGACTTCTGTTCTTAAAAAGCCAATTCATGCTGAGTGCAGTGGCTCACACCTATAATCCCAGCACTTTGGGAGGCTGAGGCGGGAGGATTGCTTTGAGCTCAGGAGAGAGCAGCCTGGGCAACAGGCAAAAACCCATCTCTACAAAAAAGAATACAAAAAATTAGCCAGGCATGGTGGCGTGGTGGCTCGCATCTGTGGTTCCAGCTACCCAGCAGGCTGAGGCAGGGGAATTACTTGAACCCAGGAGGTGGAGGTTGCAGTGAGCCAAGATCGCACCACTGTACTCCAGCCTGGGTGACAGAGTGAGACCCTGTCTCAAAAAAAAAAAAAAAAAGGCCAATTCAACAGCCATCTCCTGCAAGTTCTGTGATGCCAGGCCCTCACCACAACCCTGTGTGGTAGGTAGCACTGTTCCCATTTGACGGATGAGGAGATTGAGGCTCAGAGAGGTGACATGGCCACCTTGAGGCCAGACCGCCCCTTCCAGGCCAGGCTCAGTAGGCTCCCCTGATGTGGAGCTGCAGGAAAGCACTTGAGGCCCAAGTGCCAGATGAAAACTGCATGGCATTCTAGCAGGCAGTGCATTCTCAGAGTGGGGAGACCCCATTCTCAGAGCAGGCATTAGGTCTTAGTCAGGAACCAACCTTGGCCCCAAAGGAACCAGCAGCTTAACAGGCTAAGTTCCCCACGTCCAGCCCCATGCCACCTCTTCCAGGAGGCCCTCTTTGACCAGTCCTGCCACCTCCCCTTCTTCTGGCCCAGGCCCCACACCAAGCCCCTTGCTGTGCACCAGGGTGGTGCTAAGCGCTCTACACACATCACTCTTTTTACTCTTGCCAACAACTTTCTGGCTCTGTGACCCGGGCAGTCTACCTGTCTAAGCCTTGACTTTCTCATTGGTGAAATGGTGATGATAACAGCACATATCTCAGAACTGGGTATGAGGATGAAATTAGGAAAATCCAATAATAATGGCAAATACTTATTTGGCACTTACTGCATATCAGGCCCTGACTCAGTGACTTACAAGTAAGATAAGAGCCAGAGAGGATCTGGATGTGTCTGCTGGCCCCTTCCTGCCATGCCCCTTCTCAGGCTCCAGAAATGACCACAGACCCTTTTCCCAACCTCCTGCCCTGAGGAATGCACAGAACGCCAGAGTGGGAGCCAGAAGTCCTGGCATGAGTTCAAGCCGAGTGCTCCCTGGGCCTCAGTTTCCTCCCCTGGCCCACCCTGCCCCCTTTGGAGGTGGAAGGTGATGACGGAAATGTAGCAATGTTTCGCCTGGTGATGTTTATATTCCCCTCCCGTACCTTCCCCAAATGACAGGCTTGTCCAGATGAATCACCAGGGGGCAGGAATGCCCCAGCTGTTGGCTCCTGGAGAGCAGCAGCCTGCCGTGGCCCTGGGCCTGGGCTGGCTGATTTCTCTATTCTCATCTCCCGCTCTCCCCTGCCACCCCCCGGGCCTGGGCTCTACCCAGCCAGGCTCCAGCTATTTCTGCCCCCACTTGCCCAGTGCTTTCTATGCCTCTTATGGCTCCTCATCCACCAGGCTTCCATCTACCCAGCCCCACCACTGGCTGCTTTCCCAGAACTCCCTAAAACTGGGCTCTACCAACTGATAGCCAAGGTGCCCAGACATGCAAAGTGCCCGAGCCAGGGCAATCCCAGCAGGGGATTCTCTCCTGTTCAGGGAGGTGGCACCGTGGTGGCTGTCAAAGCTCCACCCAAGTGGCATAACCATCCCCAGCGGCCTCACCCTCCACCCTTGCCCTCGAGGGGAACATTTGTAGTGGTGGGGAACACAGATTGTGGGGAAACTGTCAGAATTCAAATCCCGGCTCTCCCAAGCACTCACTCCGTAACCTTGGGCAAATCGCTTAATCCCTCTCTATGGCTCAGCTTACTCATCTGTAAAATGGATCTATTAATAAATTGTTACAAGGATTACATGACTTAATAATAGAGAGCACTTAGAACAGGACCTGAAACAAAGGAAGCACTCAGGAAATACCAGCTGTGATTATTACTAACATTCCAACTGGCCCAAGGCAGAACTCACAAACTGGCCATCTGGCCCACAGATGTGAATTATTTGGCCTACAGCGCTAGAAATTTTGTTGTTGTTGTTGTTGTTTTTTGAGACAGGGTCTCACTCTGTCGCTCAGGCTGGAGTACAGGGGCACCACCTCAGCTTGCTGCAACCTCCGACTCCTAGGCTCAAGCAATGCTCCTGCCTCAGCCTTCCAAGTAGCTGGGACTAGGAGGCATGCGCCATCATACCTGGCTAATTTTTTGTATTTTTAATAGAGATGGGGTTTTGCCATGTTGGCCAGGCTGGTCTCGAACTCCTGACCTCAGGTGATCTGCCTGCCTCGACCTCCCAGTGTTGGGATTACAGGCGTGAGTCACCGTGCCCAGCTTAGAAAAGATTTTGAAATGTAACATTTTGGGGATATTATTTTAAAAAAATGAATAGTTTCCATTTTCCTTAAAAAAAAAAAAAAAAAAAAAAGGGCCGGGTGCAGTGGCTCACGCCTGTAATCCCAGCACTCTGGGAGGCCGAGGCGGGTGGATCACGAGGTCAGCAGATCGAGACCATCCTGACCAATACAGTGAAACCCTGTCTCTACTAAAAAATACAAAAAATTAGCCAGGTGTGGTGGCAGGCGCCTGTAGTCCCAGCTATTTGGGAGGCTGAGGCAGGAGAATGGCATGAACCTGGGAGGCGGAGCTTGCAGTGAGCCGAGATCGCACCACTGTACTCCAGCCTGGGTGACCGAGCGAGACTCCTTCTCAAAACAAACAAACAAAAAAAGATACGGCAATGCTGGGACCACATTCTCCATGTGGTGGCTGGGGCTGAGGAGTGGCCACCTCCTCTGGACAGGCCACGAGTCTCTGGGGTTCCACAGCCCACCCTAACCCCTTATCTCCTCCTCACTGTGGCCCCAGGGTGAGCTGCCAATTTTCATCATGTCAATGTTGTTTCTTACTTTTAAAAAAGAGAGAAATATTTCTCATATCCTTGTCTTGGTCAAAAGTGAAATGATTTACATGCAGCTTCAAAACAAGAAAACTAAGCCATATGGCGACAGACATCAGAACAGCAGCCACCTCCGAGGATGAGACTTACTGGAAGGGTGCGTGAGGGAATGTTCTGGGGAACGAGAATGTCCTGGAAATACCCTCTATCTTGATTCTATGGTTACACAGGTGTCTACATTTGTCAAAACTCCTCAACCCTCACTTGTGCATTTCACTGTAATGGAAATTACACCTTATTAAGAAAAAAAAAAATGGAAAACTGAAAGACAGGTCTGGAGGGGCTCATGTTTCAAGGAAAACAGAAACTGATTCCTTTGTAGTGTTGAACATACTGACGATTGGGAAAGAAGACACAACTGAAGATGCCTCTGGAAAATCAGCCCGGTCCCATGCTTGGTCCCTGCTTACATTTGAGTTTGAGACCCACAGGTTAAGGCCTTGAATGACAAATCTTCAAAGATCTATGCAGAACTACAACATCCAACATAGAAGCGCCATGTGCCACATGTGGCTATTTCAATCAAATTAATTAAAAATAAAGTGAAAAATTCAGCCCTCCTTTGCACTAGCCACATGTGAAGTGCTTCATAGCCACACATAGGCTCGACAGCATAGACACAGGCCGTTTCCATCATCCCAGAAAGTTCCATTGGACAACACTGGTGTACACACTGTCTACAAAGCCAGGCTAACTTCTGGTCTGATTAACACCTGGATCCCTGGGCAAGGCAGGCACCATGAACACTGCTGTGCAGTGCTTGACAGAGAGCAGGTACTCAGGAAATACGAGTTGAATGAATGAATGAAGGCTAAAGAAATAAACAGACTTGAGTGAATCCCAACTCAGGCCTCCGACAACTGTAAACGTTCCAGCAAACCTCCCTTCTGAGTTTTCGTTTCCTCTGTATAGAGAATGGCATAACAATCTGTCCCTCACTCTCAAAACTGGGCACATAACACCAACGTCCTCAGGGTCGCTCAGACCACCAGGGGCCAAGAAGGACTCACAGGAGAACCGCTGTGTCAGCAGTCCCATCTGGAAATTCTAGAACAGGAGGGAGGCAAGGGAGCTGTGTAAGGGGCAGTGGGAGCATATCAGTTCGTGAGAGCGGCCTCTGGAAAGGGTGGGTACGGGTGGTAAAGAGACAACAGGCTAGGCTCCACTCTGCGGGTTTAGGAGGGAGGGCTGCTGAGCACAGGGAAAAATCTACGTTCGCCCCCATGCCTGGTGGCTGGAATCTGAGCTGGGAAACAGCATCAGACACCCACAAATACTGCTGTGGTCATAGTGGCAGGACAGGGAGCCACCTTGATCTCCAGAGAGAACCCTCTGTTCTGAGTGGAATGGACCCCCATCAGGGCAGACTGAGTCAGGGCCTGCCCCGATGGCTGCTAGGAACAAAGAGGGCTGGCTGGGCCCTGAGCAAGGAGCTGGCCTGGGTTTGTCTTCCCAGCATCCATCCTTCTCCACATCCAGCCATACGGGGCCTCCTGGACGCTGGGGATGTCAATGTCATTGTATGTGTATTCATTTGCTCATTCATTCATTCACCAAATATTTATTATGTACCTACTATGTGCCAAGAAATGAGCTTACCACCAGGAATACATTAAACAAGACAAAGCCTTTGCTGTCAGGAGCTTGAATTGTAATACAGGGAGAGACAATAAACAATGTTACTAAGAGTCGCAATATTCATAATAGCATCTTACATTTATTGAGTGCTTACTGTGTGCCACATACTACATGTTAAGTGGTTTTTGTTTTTTTTTTTCCAGATGGAGTTTGGGGTTTCACTCTTGTCGCCCAGACTGGAGTGCAATGGCGCGATCTCGGCTCACTGCAACCTCTGCCTCCTGGGTTCAAGCGATTCTCCTGCCTCGGCCTCTTGAGTAGCTGGGATTACAGGTGCCCACCAACACACCCAGCTAATTTTTGTATTTTTAGTAGAGATGGCATTTCACCATGTTGGCCAGGCTGGTCTCGAACTCCTGACCTCAGGTGATCTGCCCACCTTGGCCTCCCAAAGTGGGATTACAGGCCTGAGCCACCGCTTACAGGCCTGAGCCACCACGCCCGGCCATATTATTGACCCTATTTTGTAGGTGAGAAAGCTAAGGCACGGAAAGGTTACAGTCAAGATCATCCGGCTCTAAGGCATTTGGGATTTGAACCCAGGCAATGTGACTCCAATTTGACCCTAACCAGTACAGTGATGGCCTCACTGCAGACAGTGATGAGCGTTACAAAAAAAGGGCAGCAGCGAGGTGTGCTCAAGCCTCTGGGGAGGAGTCGAGGAAGGTCTCCATGAGCCCTGTCTGACCAACCCCCCCAGTCTACAGATGAACTAACTGAGGCTCAGTCAGGGACACAGTCAGGACTAGAAGCCAGGCTTCCGTACTCCCGGCCCAGTGCTCATTCCAAAGCCCTGCACCTGTGCCATGAATGCTAAAGGCTCGGCAGCGAGGACTGAGCCAACTCTTGGGCTTAGGATGACTGAGGTCCACCGAGGACTCCCTGGTCTCCCTGCACTCAAGATTCTCCCCTTCCTCTGGGTCCAGCGTGGGTCTCAGCTCCCAGACTGCTCCCTGCTTAGAACTCCCGTCCACATTACCCCAGCCCGGGCCCTGTAAATGCTGGCTTTAACATTTCCAAAGCGGGCTCATTCCCTTTAATTCACTTTTGCTCTTCACAGCGACTCTGGGGGCCCGGAGCTAGTATCTCCACGTCATGGGTGGAAGACAGATCTCAAGGTCAGACACATTTGGCTGCTTAGCAGCTGTGTGATGTTGAGCGAGTCACGTCACCTCTCGGAGCCTCCGTTTCCTCCCTCTGCACAGTGAGGGTGGCAGTGGCTTCCTTGCAGGGGGGTTATGAGCATCTAGTGAAACACCACTAGAGTCTGTGTAAAGTGCCAAGCACAGTGGCTGGCACATATTAAGTATTTCATAAAAAGCAAGTTTTAAACATGATCACTACAGTAATTGATGTGAGGACGTCAGCAGCAGAGGGGCCCCCAGAGGACATTTTCTTGCACCCCAGGAGGCATTCCTGTCACTTGTCCCCACTGGGTCTGGGGCTTCTTTGTACCTCTGAGGTACGAAGTGGAAGCTCTGCCTGGCTGGCAAGACCAGACCTGCTGTGGCGGCCAGGCTGTACCCACGCAGGGCCGCTGCTCCTAGGGCACTGGGCTCCAGACTGGAAATGGGAAGGGACAGATAAGCCTCTGTGAAAGGTGGCCAGGCTCAGGGGAGAGGCTGCCCCCTTGAGAGGCTGGCCCCGCCTTGAGCATCCCTATCAGGCAGAGATCTGGGCAGGACAGAAGAGAGGAGGAGCCTGGCTCCGTTTTGCTGCAATCCCAATGGGTCACAGGCCTTCTGGATCCCCCCAGAAGGTCTAGAATGGAGTCACCCCTCAGAACCCCCCCGGCTCACTCTTAGCTTGGAACCATGAATGAACTTGCTCCCACCCACGTGGGAAGCAGCTGCCCTTCCCCTGGAGACATTTTCCACTTCTCTACCTCCAGACCTCTGCTCATGCTGTTTCCTCCACCTGCTAAACCTCACTCTCTGCTGTACTGTCAGAAAATGGCCAAGCTTTTGAGTCGCAGCCGAAATGGCACTCCCTTTGC
The DNA here is from genome assembly GCF_009828535.3 of Hylobates moloch. Taxonomy (NCBI): domain Eukaryota; kingdom Metazoa; phylum Chordata; class Mammalia; order Primates; family Hylobatidae; genus Hylobates; species Hylobates moloch. The sequence continues at coordinate 19,813,238 of NW_026652284.1, forward strand.
CCCAGCTTTAGTTTAACAAGCACTTGTGGACGCTCTGGAGATGGGCTCTCCTGCCCTCATACACCCTGCCAGGGCCTAGCCACTGAGGGACAACCGGAAGTCTTACCCTCCAGCCCCCACCCCGGAGGCCACCTGTGTAGGACCCCCAGGGGTTGCCAGGATCCTCCCCACAAACAGCAAAGCACTCTCTATTTGGGGCAACAGCCCTTCTCTGGAACTGGGAGTAAAAGAGGAAGGGAGGAAGGGCGTCTTGTGAGAGGGAGGGGCCCGGAGGCCTGAGGGAGCTCTGGCGTGTGTTCCAGAAACCCTTTGGGATCAGAGACAAGACCAAAGAGGCAGCCCTCATGAGGCTGTCCAGGGCCCTGGACGTGGACCCAGGACAATTGGCTGGGTGACCTCAGGCAAGCTACTTGCCCTTGCCAAGCCTCAACCTCCTCATTTGTGAAACAGGGCTAGTACCCCCAACCGCTGAATGAGATGGTGAACAGCCTTTGTGCATGGGAGGGGCTTGAGTGTGGATACTGAGGGGTGAACTGGGGCCTGAGCCGATGCTGCAGGTCCCCCAGGGCTCCTTCTCTGATGCCATGTCTCAGAGCCCCCTCCCCTTCCTGCCTGCCCAGGGCTTCCCTTGCTAGGAGCAGTTTTAAAACTCCCCAGTACCTGGGCTATGAGCCACAGCTTCTTAAAGTTCCCCATCTCCTGCAGCGGGCTTAGCTGGACCCAGCCAGAGCCCATCATTCACTGTTTCTGGAGATTATCACAGTTTGCAGAAACAGCAGGGCACCTAGCAGGAATCTGGCGCTGGCTCCTCGCTAGTTGGGGCTGGAACTAGGCCAGGACAGCACCTCGTGTCCTCTAAAAGGATCCACAGGGCCCTCCCTCTCTCCTTTCCCCTCACTCACGCACACTGAGGCTCCAGAGTTCTAGGGCCACATCCCAGGCATAGGCACTGCAGTCTTGTCCCCACTGGGATATGAGACACAGAAAGAACTCTGGGCTGGAGTCAGGGGAGGATGGTCACTCCCCCTCTGTGGTTAAGGACAGAAACTCTGGAGCCAGACTGCTGGCGTTCAAACCCTGGCTCTGTCATTTACCAACTGTGACCTTGAGTGAGTTACTTAACCTCTCTGTGCCTCTGTCTTCTCACCTGTAAAGTGGTGAATCACGGTACCCGTCCCACCAGGTTGTTGGGAGGATGCAGTTAGTTACCCAGAAAGTGTTTATAGTAGTGCCCGGTATGCAGTGAGCGCTGGCTTGGTTGGGTGAATGAATGGGTGCATGAAGGAATGAGTCAATGTGTCGGAGCTCTGCTCTGTGGCACATGAGGCCCTTCAGGATCTGCCCGGACATCAGCACCTGCCATTCTCCCAAGCAGGTCATGATCACATCCTTCCTGCCAGCTTCCTTGGCTTGGCATAACCTCACCATTGCTGTAGTCCCAAGAACCCCTTCAACGCATGCTTCAAATGCCACCTCCCCTCTGAAGCCTCTTCAATCAGGACCCTCAGGGCTGTTAATGATAAAACCCAAACCCAGCTGGATTTTCCTTTTTTTTTCTTTTTTTTTTTTTTTTTGAGACGTTTTGAGACGCAGTCTCGCTCTGTTGCCCAGGCTACAATGTAGTGGCTCGATCTCGGCTCACTGCAAGCTCCGCCTCCTGGGTTCACGCCATTCTCCTGCCTCAGCCTCCTGAGTAGCTGGGACTACAGGTGCCCGCCACCACGCCCGGCTATTTTTTTGTATTTTTAGTAGAGACGGGTTTTCACCGTGTTAGCCAGGATGGTCTCAATCTCCTGACCTAGTGATCCACTCGCCTCGGCCTCCCAAAGTGCTAGGATTACAGGCGTGAGCCACCGCGCCCGGCCCCAGGTGAATTTTCTAACAAAACAAACATCTTGGCTCATGTTGCCTTAGAGGGAGGGAGGGAGGATCATCAGGCAGGAGACATCTAGGAGTTCAGATGCTGCTGCTGGATTTCTCTCCCCTGACCCGATTCCATGCCTCATCTTCCCCTTGTGTGTTACCTTCACTCTCATCTCTGAGATTAGACATCCTTCACACCCAGAGAATTGGGCCAGGCTTACCTTGTGGTAGCTGAGAGCCCTAGACAAAAAAAACCTTCTCTCTCCCTGGGCTGAGTTAGAAAGTCCCAGGGAAGAACTCTGATTGGCCAGGTCTGTTTCCTGTGCCCTCCCCTGTGACTTAGTAGAGGTGGGGCCTGATGCTGTGATTGACAGCCTGGTTAATATCACAAGGAGTTGGGGAGGAACAATTCCCAAAGGAAGGAGGCTGCTGTTAGCAGAAGAAAGGCAAAACAACCTGTGTCCACATCATCCCTCCTGCCATCTCTGGTCCTGTGCTTTCACTGCACTCTGCACACACCTCCAGCAGACCCCACCGAGCTTCCAGGGATGATTTGGGTACTTGGGTATGGGTGACTGTCCCTGCCACTGGACGATGAAGTCTTAAAGGGCCAAGACCCTGGTCACCTTGGCTCTCCCAGCCCTCTGCTCTGTCCCCAATCACAAACTACTTTTGACGAATGAAGAAAACGAAGGATCAAGGAATAGAAGGGGTTGTGTAAGGGGCCAACCAGGATGAAAATCTTCATCTAGGCTCTTCCAACCCTACCCTGCAGCCTCCTCCCTCAACCCACAATCAGCAACATATCCTACAAAAACACGTTGACAAGGAAACCATCACCCACCCCTCAGGAGGCAAGAGATGGCCCCAGCCCAGTGCCCCTGCGAGGAAAGCTGGACCTACATTCAAAACCAGCTTCTGTCAAAGACACATTCTGCCATCGTGGGCAACCAGGCTGGTAGTGAGGATGAAATGAGAGAATGTAGACAAAGTGTGTGGCACACAATAGGGACTTGATGAATGGGGGCTGTTGTTTTCAGAGTGGGGCTCCCTGGCCAGCTCAGGGCCATAGCTGGGTCTGGCTGGCTGCGCACACCACAGGGCCTGCAGGGTCACACCCCCAGTGCCTCCCTTTTGTTGCCCAACATGCAAGAATGTTCATAGCATCTGTGCCCTCCTCTGTCCACCCATTTATAAACTCAGTAGGCGTGTCCCATGCACCACCAACAGCGCAGGCTTCCAGGACAAATGAGAAAACAGCATGCGGGCCAGGCGTGGGGGTTCATGCCTGTGATCCCAGCACTTTGGGAGGCTGAAGCAGGAGGATCGCTTGAGATCAGCAGTTTGAGACCAGCCTGGGGAACATAGTGAGACCCTGTCTCCACAAAACAAAAAACAAACAACAACAACAAAAAAATTAGCCTGGTGTAGTGCCTCATGCCCGCAATCCCAGCACTTTCGGAGGTTGTGGTGGGAGGATCGCTTGAGCTCAGGAGTTCAAGATCAGCCTGGGCAACATTGTAAAAACCCCGACTCTACAAAAAAATACAAAAATTAGCAGGCGTGGTGGTGCACATCTGTAGTCCCAGCTACTCAGGAGGCTGAGGTGGGAGGATTGCTTGAGCCCTAGGAGGTTGAGGTTGCAGTGAGCAGTGATTGTGCCACTGCACTCCAGCCTGAAAGAGTGAAACCCTGTCTCAAAAAAAAATTTTTTTTTAATTTAAAAAATTGGCCGGATACAGTGGCTCACACATGTAATCCCAGCACTTTGGGAGGCCGAGGCGGGCGGATCACTTGAGGTCAGGAGTTCGAGACCAGCCTGGCCAAATGGTGAAACCCCATCTCTATTAAAAATATAAAAATTAGCCAGGCATGGCAGTGCATGCCTCTAATTCCAGCTATTGGGGAGGCTGAGGCACAAGAATTGCTTGAACCCAGGAGGCGGAGGTTGCAGTGAACCGAGATCATGCCACTGCACTCCAGCCTGAGCGACAGAGTGAGATTCTGTCTAAAAAAAAAAAAAAAATTAAAAAAATTAGTCTGGTGTGGTGGCACATACCTATCGTCCTAGCTACTCAGGAGGCTGAGGCGGGAGGATCGCTTGAGCCCAGGAGTTCAAGACCAGCCTGGAAAACATTGCAAAACCTTGTCTCTACAAAAAATATAAAAATTAGCTGGGCATGGTGGTGGGCACCTGTAGTCCCAGCTACTCAGGAGGCTGAGGTGGGAGGATTGCTTGAGCCCCCAGGAGGTTGAGGCTGCAGTGAGCTGTGATTGCGTCCCTGCACTCCAGCCTGAAAGACAGAGTAAAATCCTGTCTCAAAAAAATTTTTTTTAAATTTTAAAAATTAGCCTGGCGTGGTGGCACACACCTATCATCCTAGCCACTCAGGAGGCCGAGGCAGGAGGATCGCTTGAGCTCAGGAGGTCAAGGTTACCGTGAGCTATGATTGCGCCACTTCTCTCTGGCCTTAGTGACAAAGCGAGACCCTGTCTCTTAAATAAATAAATAAAAAGAGCAAGCAGCATCCCCAGCTGACACAGGACGTGTCCCGTGTGCTGTCCTGTCACTGAGAGGTAGGAGGATGCAGCAGGCTGGAGTGTGGTGGACGGGGGTCTATACCGCCTGTATTCAAATCCCAGCTCTGCCTCCTACTACCTGTTTGACTTGGGCAAGTGATGTGACCTCCCTGTGCCTCGGTTTCTTTATCGGTAAAAAAAAACCAGAGCTAATAATAGCCCTACTCTCATAGGTAGCTATGAGAATTAAAATAGTTCAAAGATACAAAGTATTGTGATCACCAGCACTGCTATTTGATCCTCTCATGCAGATGTAAGGTAAATACTATCGTTGTCTCTCATTTTGCAGATGTTAAAACTCAACTCAGAGAGAGGTAGTGACTTGCTTGGATCACACAGCCAGAAAATGACAGGGCAGGACCGGACACCAGGTCTGTCTGACTCTAAACTACTAATTGTTTCCACTCTGCCCTCTGCGCCCCACTATTCCCTCCTGGACTCTGAAGCCTCTGTGCTTGTCCCCTCACCTGCCCACAATGCCAAGGCCAACTCCCCTTGTCTAGCCCCAGCCAATCAGGGTGGACCTGCAGCCAAACCAGATGCTGCTGAGCTGGCGTTGCCTCGGTGACCAGGAATATCTGCTGAACAAGCCCACCCGAGGCTCAGCTTCCCATCTGGTCCCCATTACACTCCATCCCCCTCAAGACACATGTGTCATGCTTGCCTGGGGGGATGGAGGGAGCCCAGGAGGAAACGCCTGGCTGGGGAGAAGAGGGCTGATTCCAGCTGACAGTGGGGGAGCAATGAGTGTATTGGCTCAGGAGGACATGAGCTGCCCTAGCTGCAGTCTTGGTCCAGAGTGGTCCCAGGCCCAGAGCAGAGCTGGGTGGGGATGAGAACTAGGGAGAGGAAGACATGATGCAGGTGGGAGTAGGGGAGCAGGGGGCTGAGCACCAGCTCAGATCCAATGGGAACAAGCTGCTCCCTCAACCTTGGAGTGGAAAGAGCAAAGGTTCTGGAACAGACAGATCTCAGCTGGACTCTCTGCAATTTACTGCTGTGTGACCCTGGGTGAGTTGGCTTACCTCTCTGAGCATGTGTTCTCATCTATAAAATGGGGACATGTGAACCTACTTCACTGGGCTATGGTGGGAATTAAGGCGATAATCCATGAAAAGGCACATGGGGAATTCAAGTGCTGCCTCCTAAAGACAGGCACTGCCAAGGTAATTCCTGTGGCACAGGAATGTCCTGGCTCACAGAGAACAGGTACAAGCAGCTGGAATGACCCTGGGTTCAACCTGAGCAGTAGTGTGGCCTGGGTTACAGATGTAGGGGCAATGATGACAGTGCTGAGGCTGCAGCTGCTGATAAACGGTAACACCAATGACATAGCAGCAGCAAAAGCCACATCTTGAGCAATGACTTCATTCTAGTTTCCGTGCTAAGCACTTTACATGTGTTTTCTAATTAACCATAACAGCAACCCCATGTGAAAGATGTGGAAGAAGAGACACAGAGAGGTTAAGTAACCAGTCCAAGGTTGCACAGCTGGTAAAAAGATGGGATCAAATTTGAACCCAATTTCTATCCGATACTCGGGCATTATGGGACCCTGCAGAATGGGGTGGGAGTTCTGGGAAGGGGACCCTGGCTAGGCCCTTCCTGGGACACTCACGCAGCCACATTCCCAAACCCCCTCCCGGGCCCCCAAACTCCTGGCTCGGTAGCGATCCAGCCTCAGCTCCTCCTCTCCCTCCAGGGCTTGGCTCAGTTCAGTCCGGTTCGGGAGCCAATCTGCCATTGCACAATTAACAATTAGGAACAACTTTTCTTTTCTTCCAAGGGAGGGATCGGTCCCAGCCCTGGTGACAGGGACACAGTGGGGCTTCTGACAGAACCTACTAGGTATGTCCCCAGCCCCTTGCCTGGCTGGGTGACTCCTTTCCTAACCCAGCCCAGTCAGGAAATCAAGGGTCCGACAGCCCCTCTCCATCTTCCTTTGTCATCTAAATCCAACCTCCCCTCCAGGGAACTTGCTGACTGTCCTGGCTCACAGCTTTCATCTGTTCCTACGACCCCAACGCCACTGATTCTTTGTCTATTCAGCCAGCACCTGGCCTGTGCCATCTCCATGGGATCAAGTATCTTTATCTACTGCAAGCAACTTGAGTTTGTTTGTTGTTATTTTTGTAAACAACACTGTGCTTATCCCTCTCAATACCAAATCTAGTCCAGGACACATAGAAACTGTTTGACCCATGGTCTGCTTCTTGGCTTGGAGAACTCCTATTCACCCTTCAAAACCCAGATGAAATGTCATCTCCTCTATGAAGTCTTCCTGTGTCCCATGCTGCCCCATCTGTATGTATCTGTAGTGATTTGTATGTATCCCTAGTAGAAAACCCTCCCTTGTACTGTAATTAATAACTACTATCCAGGCACTGTGTTGAGACTGTCACACTCATTAATTTCAAATCTATCTCTCTGCAAGACAGAGTCAATACCTATTTAACAGATGGGGGTGATAAGGCTCAGAAAGGTTAAGAGGCTTGCCTAAAATCACACAGCTAGTAAGTGGCAGATCTGTAATTTGAGCCCAGGTCTGCTCATGTCCCAAGCAAATAATTCTTCGGTTGGTTCAGGCTGCCACCTCCATTCAACTGCATCTGAATCCTATGCCTACTGGGGTCCCAACCTTTGCAGTTCCCCCATGGATCAACCTCAAAGATGAGCTGTCACTCAGCCCTAACATCTGGGGCATCCCAGGCCAAAGGTGATCTACCAGCTGGTGCCACCTCACCCTCATGGCATCTAGGACAACCTGGAAAGTCCTAGGGGCTTGTATATAGGCAACTAGGCATTAAAAGCTGCTCCTGGCTGGGCACGGGGGCTCAGGCCTGTAGTCCCAGCACTTTGGGAGGCCGAGGCAGGCAGATCACTTGAGGTCAGGAGTTTGAGACCAGCCTGGCCAACATGGTGAAACTCCATCTCTACTAAAAATACAAAAATTAGCCAGGTGTGGTAGCACATGCCTGTAATCCCAGCTACTTGGGAGGCTGAGGTGTGAGAATCACTTGAACCCAGGAGGCAGAGGTTGCAGTGAGCTGAGATCATGCCACTGTACTCCAGCCTGGGTGACAGAGCAAGACTCTGTCTCAAAAAAAAAAAAAAAAAAAAAAAAAGCTGGCCCTATTTTCCCCATAGTCTAGGATTCTAGGGCTCTATGAATCCACTCCCTCTGTCTACACAGGCAGCGTCAGGAAAGAGTGCAGGTTCTGGAGTCAGCCAACCTGGGTACCGGCTGTAGGACCTTAAGAACGGGACTTAACCTCTCTGGTGCCACAGTCAGCTTACCTGTGATTTGGGAGAACCCCTCCTCACAGTGACTGAGTGCGGCTGTGCAAGTTGAGTACCTGCCACAGTAGCTGGCACATGTCCCCTTGTCTAGGGAACAGATTTACTACACGCACACAATGTGCCAGACACTGTTCTTGGTGCTGTTTACAGCAGCAAATCAGAAGAACATTATTGTCCTTAAGGGGCTTTTCACCCTCAGAAAAGCAACCCCAATATTGTTGGCCTGTTCTCTCAGTGAGGAATTCCATGATGCCATGGGTTTACCTGATTCTAGTTTTTTGTTTATTTGTTTGTTTTTTGAGAAGGAGTCTTGCTCTGTTGCCCAGGCTGGAGTGCAGTGGCACGATCTTGGTTCACTACAACCTCTGCCTCCTGGGTTCAAGCAATGCTCCTGCCTCAGACTACTGAGTAGCCGGGGTTAAAGGCATGCGCCACCACACTCAGCTAATTTTTGTATTTTTTTTAGTAGAGATGGGGTTTCATCATGTTTGCCAGGCTGATCTCGAACTCCTGACCTCAGGTGATCCGCCCGTCTCGGCCTCCCAAAGTGCTGGGATTGCAGGTGTGAGCCACCATGCCCAGCCTGATTCCAGTTCTTAACATACATAACACATATACTTCTTAGAAACTCTGCTGTGGTCACCAAGAGACATGAATAAGCACACAGCATGTGCTGTGGTTGTGAACGAGAAACAACCTAAATGCCCATCTATAGGAGCCTGGATAAACCGTAGGACAGCCACATCATGGGATGGAATACTACACAGTAATGAAAACAAAGTGGCTGCAACTCAAACACAACAGGAAGAGAGAAAAGCTGCAGAAGTCAATATGGAGCCTCCCACCAATTACTGAAAGTTCAGAAACAGTGAGCAACATCATGCCTATGTATCATTTAGGGCGGCAGAATCAGGCTGGGCTTGGTGGCTCACACCTGTAATCCCAGCACTTTGGGAGGCTGAGGTGGGCGGATCACCTGAGGTCAGGAGTAATAGTATCAAGACAGTCACTGAAGAGTCTCTCCCAGTCTCTTCCCCTGGGAGAGAGAGTAGTAAGAAATGGACTGGGGGTGTGGGGGTATGGGGGATTCCAACTGCATTTGGGATGTTTTATTCCTTAAGCTGAACGCTTATATACCAGTGTTTGGTTTTACTGAGCCTGATGCTTTCAATATGTCTGAGATATTTTGCTACCCACCAGAATAGGTCAGACAGACTTGGGCTTCGAGCCAGCCCTGTGCTTTGCTGCCATGTGATCCCAGTCTTCTCTGTGAAGTGGGGATCCTCTCGCCCACTGTTAGCTCCCAGGACTCTTCTGAGAATTAAACAAGGTGGTGTCTGCAAAGGGCCTGGCATCCGGTGGCTGCCATTGTTCCTGCTGCTGTTGGGAGGGTCTCCCAAAATGAACAGACAGAGGGGAAGGCCAGCTTGCAGGCCTCGGATGGGGAAAAGGGTTTGCTTGTCACAAGGCCAGGCCAGCCTGCAGCGACGCTGAGCTGGTGATGCATCTGCAGCTCTGGGGATTGAGCAATCTTGGCCCCTTGACCGGGATGGAGTCATGGGCCTAGGCTGGCTGGAGTCCCTCTACTGCTCCTGACCCGCTTCTCAGACTTTGTGTTCCTGGCCTTCTTGGGACCCCTCCAGGCTGGCAGCCACGCCCTCCCCTCTGTGAGCTAGGCAGGAAAGCCTGGTTCCATTCCTGCCCAGTTCTCTTCGGCCCCTCCTGAGCCCCTGCTCCCCAACTCAAGGTGGGGTCCTAACCGCCTTGCATCCAAACAGATCCTCTGGAGACGCACTAGTGGGTCAGGGCAGTCAAGAGCTGTGCGGGCTCAGACAGGTCATGTGACTTCTGCAGGTCCCTGGCTTTAGCAAGTGTGGCTGAGGGTGTGGGGTGCCGGTGTCTGTCTCCTGGTTCAAATCCAGGCTCAGGGTGTGACCCCAGTGTTCTTGAACTTAAACCAGAGCCACTGCGATCTCTTTCTCAAAGTGGGGACAAAACACACGCAAAGCAGGGTCTGCCCCGTCAAAGGTGCACCTTGAAGGTATCAGATGGCACGGATGAGGTCCCCTCACTGGCTGCTGTGACGGTTAAACGATTCTTCCCAGCTCTGCACAACTCAAGTGATAGCTGTTGGACTCGGAGATGAACATGAGTGAGGGAAACGGTGGGGCAGAGCAGTGGGCAAGACCTGGCGTGGCAAGTGGGGAGCAGGAGGCCCTCGTGTGGACTCGCAGAGACCCAAACCCAGTGAAACAAGTACCCTGCTGGTGCATGTGCAGGAACTTATCAGCATTCCTGAGGGCCCAAGGGCGTTTCCAGGGCACAGCTCGGGGAGGGCAGCAGAGTGGGAGCAGCTGTGAAATTGGGTTTCAGGTCATGACGCAGTTGGGGAACTTATTTTCTTCATCCCTGCCCTTTCCTGACCCTGTCCCACCCCCTTAACAAAGGTCAGCCTGGCCTAGGGGTGTCCTCCCTGGAGACCTCGCCTCGCTTGTGCCTCGGCCTCTCACTGTCTTTGGAGCAGACATTTCTCCACTCTGGGCTTCAGTTTCTCCATCTGTAAAATGGGTGGGGTGATATTTCAGGTCTTAGCAACTTCTAAAATCCCATTTTTTGAAGACTTAGAACCAGCGAGCCTGCCTGAGGCCCACTTCACAAGCCTATCCAAGGAGAGCTAGCAAAATCCTCCTCCCTGGGTGAGAGGCAGGCGACACCCCGGAGTTGGTCACACCAGCCCTCCGAGGAGCTAACCCGACCTGACAGTCACTTCAGCCTGACCAGGCCCCCACGCAGTGATGTACCAAAAAGCGGACCGGGGAGGGGATTTGCAGCAAGAACTATGGGCTCCCCAGAGGCTGCACTTCTGTCAGGGGAGACGCTGAGCGAGGGTCAGAAGAAAGTCAGCATGGGGAAATGTGACGTCAGCAGAGGCAGATGCGAAGGAATACTATCCAAAAACGCTTCCGTAAACTCACCCTCCCAGGAAGCCAAATTCTGTGGGTTTTCAGTGGAGCTGGGTCTGTACAATCTCCCGGGCTCCATTTCCTCATCAGCTAAGTCAAAATAATAAAGTGAGGCCGGGCACAGCGGCGCACGCTCGTAATCCAAGCACTTTGGGAAGCCGAGGTGGGTGGATTGCCTGAGCTTAGGAGTTCGAGACCAGCCTGGGCAACATGGTGAAACCCTGTCTCCACTAAAATACAAAAAAGTAGCTGGGTGCGGTGGTGTGCGTCTATAATCCCAGCTACTTGGGAGGCTGAGGTGGGACAATCACTTGAACCCGGGAGGTGGAGGTTGCAGTGAGCCGAGATCGCACCACTGCTCTCCAGCCTGGGAGACTGAGCAAGACTCCGTCTCAAAATAATAATAATAATAATAATAATAAAGTGGACTACGCAGGGCTTTCCTAGAGACATGATAAGACCTCGTGTCTAAATGGCCTGGTACATACTAGGGGCTCCATAAATGCTGGCTCCATGCTGCCCCCACCTCTGTCCACCAGGGCTCCCCCAGCACCAAGGGTCAGACTCCCCTCTCCATGCTGCCCCCAATCTGCTTCTTAGACTTTCTGCTCCTGGCCTTCTTGGGAGCCCTCCAAGCCAGCAGCTGTGCCCTCCCCTCTGTGAACTGGGCAGGAAAGCCAGGCTCCATCCCTGTCCAACTCTCCTCGGCCTCTCCTGAGACCTGGCTCCTCATTCTCGCCACTCCCTACCAGGCACCAGGAGGCACTGCTTACTGTTCCCTAGTTTGTCTTGGTCCCCCAACGGGCCAACAAGCAGTCTGGGTGTTTACATTAGTGGGTCAGGGCCCCCTGCCTGCCAAGACAGGCTGAACAAACACACGTGGTCCCATGGCTTCTGGCGCCAGGCCCCACACACCACTCGCCACCCAGGCTGTCTTGAGTCCACAGGTGCCCCCGCCCCACTCCAGATCTTCCGTTTACACTCGGCAGGAGTGTCCCATCTTTTGGCTTCCCTGGGCCACGATGGAAGAAATACTGTCTTGGGTCACACATAAAATACACCAACGATAGCTGATCAGCTAAAAAACAAAGGTTCATGCGTAAATCTCAGAATGTTTTAAGAAAGTTTACGAATCTGTGGTGAGCCGCATTCAAAGCCATCCCAGGCCACATGCGGCCCACGGGCTGCAGGTTGGACGAGCTCATTCACAGATTCTCCCCACGAATTCTGTTTGAGGTTTGCTGCGTCCAGCGGATACCTGGTGAGACACTAACCCCACCCACGACTGTCTCCAGGCTCCAGCCGTCAATAGCTGTGTGGGCTCAGACAGGTCACCGGACTTCTCATTTATCAAATGGGGATGGTGACAGGGCCCGCCCCACAGAGGACTGCTACGATCAAATGGGATAATGAGACGTAGGTGCTAAGCACGTTGCCTGCAGCGCTCATGGAAGGTGCTGAAGAAATAAGCTTTTTTAAAAAAATTTATTACTGTTTTATGAGTAATTGAAGAGTTTGGCCAGAAGTCAGTGGGTCCTGAGAATACAACCTAAAAATAAACAGAAAATTCTTGGCCAGACTGTGCTAAGCACTTTCCCTGTATTATCAATGCCTCGCAGCAACCCCAGGAGATAGGGTGTGCCATCATCCTTCATTTGCATAGACAGGGAACTGAGGCTCAGAGAGGTTGAGTCACTCACAGGGGGTCACACAGCTACCTGAGGGATGCATGTGTCTGTTCCAGAGCCTGTGCTCTTATCTTCCACACTCACCCACGCTCCTATAGGGGCCGCAGCCTCATCTCTGTGTCTTTCCTCCCCACCCTTCCTTCATTCTGGGGAGGGTTCCTGAGGTCCCCAGCCTCCTCTAGGCCATGGAGTCCTGGGAGCTGCCAGCAGCGTGGAACTCGGCTGTGCAGCCTCCCCTGCCTACTGCCGAGGTGGTGCCTTGAGGACCTGTGATGCTCTTCCCTTGCCCTGGGTCTGAGCCTCTAGGACCCTGCTGCTGCGGAACCTCCTGGTTTGGAAAAGGGGAAAGGAGCTGTCTGTAACTCATCATCTAACCCATGCCAGGCACCACGCAGACATTTTGCCACATAATCTTCATGATCACCCCGTGCTGGAGGTACTACCACCCCCACCTTACAGAGGAGCAAGCCGAGTTTCCAAGAGGTGGTGTCACTTGCCGAGGGTCCCAGAGCTTGTACGTGGTGGAGCTGGGGACTCAAATCCAGGTTGCTCTGACTCAAAGCCCACAATCTTGCTGCTCCCCAGGCTGGCCCCTGCTCCTGGGAGAGATAAGACCCCATATAAACAACCCTAACATAAACCAGAAGGCCAGGCAGGCCTTCAGGAGGCCCAGATAACAGCTGGGAAGATACACAAAGAGGGGCTCAGACTTCCTGGGGAAATCTCTGTGTGAATATCATAAGGGGAATTCTCCACTGGAGGAGCAGCCCTGGGGCCCCCAGCAGCCATCTCCTGGAAGAGGGTCTGCTGGGGACCTAGGCCTGACCACAGGAAAGACAGTTTCCAGTGCAGTGGCCCATGGGTGCCTTCACAAGTAATCAACACGGAATGAGCACCTACGGTGTGTTGGGCCAGGCACCAGGCTTGTCATACACTTATTATCTCACTCCATTCTTTTCTGCAGTCCTGTCACACAGGATTGATTGATTTATTGATTGATTGACTGAGATGGAGTCTTGCTCTGTCGCCCAGGCTGGAGTGTAATGGCGCAATCTCGGCTCACTGTAACCTCTGCCTCCCGGGTTCAAGCGATTCTCCTGCCTCAGCCTTCTAAGTAGCTGGAATTACAGGCACGTGCCACCACACCCGGCTAATTTTTGTATTTTTAGTAGAGACAGGGTTTTACCATGTTGGTCAGGCTGATCTCGACCTCCTGACCTCAAGTGATCCACCCACCTTGGTTGCCCAAAGTGCTGGGATTACAGGCATGAGCCACCGTGCCCAGCCTATTTTCATTTTAGACAAGGAGAAACTGAGGCTGAGAAAGGGAAGAGTGCTTCCTCAGGATCTAAGACCGCTTGGAAAGGGCAGGTTGGTCTGATTCCCAGGTCCGAATGAAACAGAGCTGCATCCCCGGCCACGCTTTGGTCTGGTCTTGTCTCCCTCCTCCTCTGCCTGAGGCTCCCTCACTGCTGCCCTACCTGGCTCACGTCGGGAGCTGGAACAACTTCTCAAGTCAACATTATATGCCCCTTTTACAGACGAAGAAACAGGGGCTCAGAAAGAAGTGGCAAGGCAGCTTCCCAGTGAGATGGACTGGGGATGGGGGTGTGGATAAAACCAGGAGACCCCACACCCCACCTGAGCCCAGAGGGCAGCTCCCTCCCTAATGGCTGGGGACAGGTCGGTGCCACCCACCTCTAGCAAATGCTTCCATTCGCACAACTGTGGGCACGTTGTGGAGGACTTTGGAGCCCTTAGCCCAGCAGACGCCCAGGCAGCCTGGCTGCACGGTTGCCATGGAAACACCAGTGGGTTCTTTGAGGGCAGGAGAGCAACCAGCCCTTCTCACCTGGCTAGTGCAAGGCGCAGGCTGAGGCACAGGTTGGGGCTGTGCCAGGCCCCCCACATATGTCACATTCCAGGGCCCCAGGCCTGTGACCAAAATGGCAGTGCCACTGCTGGCATAGGGGATGGGGACACCAGTGTGGTGGCACTGTTTGGCCCTGAGGGGTTGGAAGTTGATCTAACCACCTAGCTGGGGAAAAGGACAAGAAAACCCAGCGATGGAGAGGAGAGGCACAGGAAAGGGCGCAGACAGAGAAGGGCCTCTTGTCAGGAAGGACAAGAGGTTCTGATCTAGCACTTTGCTGACAGAAACGGGGAGGCCGGGAAGGGAAGTGGTCATGGCCCCTGGATGAGGATGCACATGGATCCGCCCTCTGCTGGAATTTGTGCAGGTTTGGTGAAAACCCCTCACTGGGGCTTTGGAGGGAGGGCAGGTCCCGGGGCTCAGGGGTTGGGGTCATTTCCAAAAACAAGGCTGCTTACACTTTCCCAAAGCACCCGCATGGCAGAGAAGAGTCAACCCCTGCCCTGGCAGGACCGAGGACACAGCTAAAAGCTGGGAAAAAAAGCTGAAGTCTCATTTCCTTTTGAATCTCAAAACTTCATGCCAATTCTGCATTCTGCTCCAAAATAGTACCTTTTTATTTTATGACACAAGTACCCTACTCTGATCCCCAGGGCAATCTCACACACTGGTATGAGAAGCTCAGATATAAAAATTAAGCATGAAACCTCAATAGTGGATAAGCTGACCTTGAGGGCGTGGGTGGAGAAAGGCCCTAGCCTCCCAAAACAACACAGCTGGAGCGGGAGTGGGGGGGTGGGGAGGGTTATGGATCAAAATACACATAGCCCTGACTGCAGGCCGGACACTCTGCCAAGGGCTCACATCCATTCACTCATTCATTTTCCTGTTATCCTCTTTAAAATCGTGTGCCTACTACGTGTTAGCACCGTTCTCAACGGATATAGCAGGAAACAAAACAGACAAAATCCTTGCCTTTGGGCCAAGTGCAGTGGTTCATGCCTGTAACCCCAGCACTTTGGAAGGCTGAGATGGGAGGATAACCTGAGCCTGGGAGTTCGAGACTGCAAAGAGCTGTGATCACGCCACCGCACTCCAGCTTGGGTGACAGAGTGACACCCCATCCCAAAAAACTAAAACTAAACTAAACTAAAATAAAATAAAATAAACCTTGCCTTCGTGAAACTTATATGCTAGTAGGAGACAGAATAAATAAGACAAATCAAATATGCAGCATGTTAGACTGTGGGAGGGGCTAAGGGGAGCAATGAGGTAGTGAAGGGAGACAGAAAATGGGAGATGGGGGCAATTTTCTTTCTTTCTTTTTCTTTTCTTTTTTTTTTTTTTGAGACATAATCTCACTCTATTGCCCAGGCTGGAGTGCAGTGGTGCAATCTTGCCTCACTGTAACCTCCACCACCCGGGTTTCAAGCTATTTTTCCGCCTCAGCCTCCTTGAGTAGCTGGGATTACAGGTATGCACCACCATGCCTGGCTAATTTTTTTGTATTTTTAGTAGAGATGGGTTTTTGCCATGTTGGTCTGGCTGATCTCAAACTCCTGACTTCAAGTGATCCACCTGCCTCGGCCTCCCAAAGTGCTGGGATTACAGGAATGAGCCACTTTACCCAGCCTGTTTTGTTTTTAAAGAGACAAGGTCTCACTCTGTTGCCCAAGCTGGAGCGCAGCCTTGACCATAGCCCATGCAGCCTCGACCATAGCTCATGCAGCCTTGACCTCCTGGGCTCAAGCGATCCTCTTGCCTCAGCCTCCCAAGTAGCTGGGACTACAGATGTGCACCACCACACCCGGGCTCATATAGCTTCTTAACTGGGTGGGCAGAGGAAGCAGGGGGCAGAGGCCCATCCCCAAGGGAGAAACCATCCATCAGTGGGGGACTGACAGGGACGCTCCACGCACTCAGCCCAGTGTGCTTTCTGTCCAGGGTGACTCCAATGGCTGCCACAGCTGTGGTTTACTGACTTCGGGTCTGACTGCCCTCTCCAGAGCTGCCCTAGAATCCCTTTGTCTGTGGCTGAAGTGCCCCTCAGAGCTGAGGAACAAGTTTGGAGAGGACCAGGAGGGGCTCTCCCCACCCCCGCCTCTTTCCCACATGAAGAGAAATATTTCAGGGTTGAAAAAATGACTCATTCTCCCCAGAGAGGGCTGGAGCTGAGCTGAGTCAGGCAGAAGGAGCCCGCGGGTCACTTAATCGGCCTCCCTGCTCTGGCGGAGATGGCTCTGGGCCCCAGGAAGCCAGAGACAAATGGAGGCGGAGGTGGCAGAGATAAGCAGCTAGTGGAGTGTGCCAGCCTCTCCTTCCCCAACGAGTGTGTCACTGGGTGTCACCCAGCACTGCTCAAGTTGAACCTGATGTAGAAGAAAAATTCCTCTGGACTTTCCTGAACGAGCTTTATGGCTGACTCACTGCCACCTGGAGCCTGCAAGAAAAGTCACAAATGACGAAAGAAGGAGAAAAATAGTTCTCGTTAAGCCATGTCTTCAGTGGAGGTATCAAAGGTCGCCAGGAGAAGAGCACAGGTTTTGTTGTGGGTTTCCTTCTCTAAAGAAACACGTTACACAACAGAGGGGGGTTGAAACTGGTTGCAAAACTGCAAAATCCAATTTTGTGTACTGGATTCAATTTCTTCATTAGCTGACACTAAACACAGAGAGATGTGGCCCTCGTGACCAGATGAACCCTAAACTGGCTCCAGGACCACCAACCTGGCACCTGATGGCTTGTTTCTGCTCCCCACTCTTTCCCTCCATGCATCTTTCTCTGAGCTTCTGCTCAAGGCAGGTGCCAGGACAAGCCAGGGTCTCTGCCCTCGAGGGGTTCCCTTTCAGCGGTGAGAAGTAACGTCACAATTAAAGGGCAAGAGGGGCCAGAGGACAGAACAGTGCCAGTTCCTCATCCAGATTGAAATCTGCTTCCAGCTGCCTGTCCCCACACCAGAAAGGGCACTCCCTGCTCCCCTGCAGGCTTCTCATCCTCTTTTGCTGGCCTCCTCCCTCCTTGCTGTGCCTGGCCTCCTCCCTCCTCACTGTGCCTGGTCTTTTTCAGCCACAAGCAAAACACACTCAGCCTTGAAGTCAGATGCTCTACATAAGCCTGCAAAAACAGACTCAGGAGTTGTGTGGCCTTGGCCGAGTCACCTCACCTCACCAAGCCTCAGCCTCCTCATCTGTTAAATGTGGACACAATAGGACCCACTTCCTCAGAGCTGACTGAGGTATGAATTGAGTCAATGCATTCATTGCTCAGCACACGGCTTAGCTCAAAGTTAATGCTCAATAAATTGTGGTTCCCACCTCCTGCTCCATGGAGCAGACATGAAACAGGTACGAGAAGCAACGAGAAGGGGTGGCAGCAGAGCATCAACACACAAGGGGTCCTGCCTACTGTCCCGACGCCACCCAGAAGCTCAAGGGGTGCCCCAGCTCCTCTCTGAAGCTGCCAGTGGCACTTTCGCCAGCCACCTCGTTTCCAATCTTGCTGCCAGCTTCCCCTAGTGCAGTGATTTCCACAATGGAGCTCCCGGCTGTGGGAAGGGAGCTTTCTTTGACTTGTCCTAAAATGGCCTCACCTGCACCCAGTGGGGTGTGGGGACCAGGGGGCTGGGCCTGGACCTATGAGCATGTTTCCTGCCTCCTCTCAGCCCCCATCCTTCTGCCGCCCCACGTTCTCAGCCAACAATAGCTGCTTCCCAGACTCAGCTGCCACATAGCACGAGCTCCCTGAGCAAAAATACCCACGCGGGGGAGGGTGGGGAGGTACAGGAGGGGCCACAAAGGGGGAGGGCTGGGAGAAGGGGTGGCAGGATCAAGCTCGTCTCTTGAGCACCTACTGTGTGTCAAGCTGAGAAGGGTGAAGCCCCTGGGGGTTAGAGAAACCTGGGAGACCATGGGGTGTGTGTGTCGGGGGTGCTGGTCTCTAAGACAGCAGAGCCTCCAGTCCCCAGAGAGGGATCAGACCCAGGTCCAGGGTCTAGGGGTGAAGAAGGGGTCCAGGGAGAAGAAGGTGCCTAAGCAGGGAGCAGGTCCTAGAACCTAGTGAGAAAAAAGGGGGGCCTGAACCCCAAAGAGAGATCCAAATCTTAAGGAAAATAGGGGCTCAGGTGCGGGGAGATCGGGTTCATAATAGGGGGTTATGACTATTTCGGGTTTCAGGAGGGGGATGGTTTGGAGCAGGGTAGGAAGGTGGGGCGAGGCCTGAAGAGCTAAGAATCCACTTAACTGAGCAGCATCTCAGAGGTCTTAGGTGCCAACTGGGGTGACATCGGAGAAGAAAACAGAAATCCTAAGACAGCAGCCAGCAGCCTGCAGTTATGGAGCCTGGATGGGGAAGCAGCTCCCCACTGCTGGGGAGACCCCACTGAGCACAGAGAGGGTCTCCCCAGGCTTTGGCCCCTGCGTCTCCTTTCTCTTCATGGCAGGGGCATTAGCTCGGGTCCCTGGAAACACCCCCGCTCCCTAGCAAGGGGCTGTGTTTGCGCAGTGGCTCTGGCCCTAAACCCCAACTCTGTGGACTCCGTCAAAGCCTGGGGAGGGCAGGGTCCTGAGGACCCTGGTCTCGCTGGGGTCGCATGGGTCACATGGTAAGAATTTGGAGGTCACAGCACTGCCCTCCCTGTAGACACTTCAAAGCACCCCACTCCCTTGAAGCTGCCAGACTCTGCAGGGAGCGGGGGCATGGGGAGGGATGCAGCCACCAGGAGACTGGGAAGAGGGACTCTGCCAGAGCAGCTGCCAGGAATCTGGGGCCTGGAGTCCAAGTCTGGCTGGAAGGCCCTGGGATGGGAGGCTCCAGCTTAGCATCTGGCTCTAATGCTTGGACTGTGTGACTCCGGTGGCTCGTGCAACCTTTCTGGGTTCTATGTTCTCATTTGTCAAAGAGATGGGCTGATCCCCTGCCCCACTCCAATCAATCATCAGGCCCTGCCCACTCTACTCAGTTTCTCTGTCTGCCTCTCCCTCACCACTACCACTGGCCTGGGCAAAGCCACCACCATCTTCTGATGCCACTCTTGCCCTCCCCACTCAAGTCAAGTTGGATCATCTTCGCTCCCTGCTGACACCCCTTCGCGAGCCGGGAGACCCCCACCCTGCTCGTTATACATTTTTGCCTTTTCTTACTTTGAGGGCACAAATGGAGCCTTTTGGAATAGAGGAAAATGAAGCCTTACCTGGTCTGCATGGCCCTGCGGGACCCAGCCCTGACCACCCTTCAGCTTCACCCTTCCTCTCTACTCCAGCTACACAGCTGGGGTCCCCAACCCCCCAGGCCTCAGACCAGTACCAGTCCATGGCCTGTTAGGAAACGGGCCACACAGCAGGAGGTGAGCTGTGGGTGAACATTACCGCCCGAGCTCTGCCTTCGGTCAGATCAGTGGCAGCATTAGATTCTCATAGAAGCGCGAACCCTATTGTGAACTGCACATGCGAGGGATCTAGGCTGTGCATTCCTATGAGAATCTACGAGAATCTAACTAAGGTGATGAATCTAACTAACATGAACTGAGATGGAACAGTTTCATGTACCTCAGATCATTGGGCTTAGTTAGATTCTCATAAGGGAAACCATTCCTCACACCCTGTCCATGGAAATATTGTCTTCCATGAAGTCTGGTGCCAAAAAGGTTGGAGATTGCTGCTATAGGTCACTCACCCCAGGGCCTTTGCACATGCTGTTCTCACAGCCTAGAATCTTTTTCTCTCCATTTCTTTGCCTGGTTAACACTTAACACATCTTTCAGATCTCTTCTCAAATCCTTCTTCCTCAGGGACGTCTTCCCGGCTCCTGCTCTCTGCCGGGGATGGCTCCTCTGACATAAACTCCCATAGCAACCTGGTCACAATTAGAGATCTGTGCAATTGTCCAAGACCATGCCTGCTTGCTGACCATTCTAGACCTTGTGCCCGGCACATAGTGGGTGCTCAGTAAATGGTAGATATTGCCACCACTGATCATCCCACATTTACCTATGCTGGTATTTGACAGATGTCCCCAAGAATCTGTGTGTAGGCCAGGTGCAGTGGCTCACACCTGTAATCCCAGCACTTTGGAAGGCTGAGGTGGGTAGATCACCTGAGGTCAGGAGTTCGAGACCAGTCTGGCCAACATGGTGAAACTCTGTCTCTACTAAGAATACAAAAAATTAGCCGGGCATGGTGGCGGGCGCCTGTGATTCCAGCTACTCGGGAGGCTGAGGCAGGAGAATCGCTTGAACCTGGGAGGCGGAGGTTGCAGTGAACTGAGGTCACTCCACTGCACTCTAGCCTGAGCAACAAGAGCGAAACTCCATCTCAAAAAAAAAAAAAAAAAAAAGAATCTCTGTGTGGAAGTCTGCAAAAGCAACCACGGGGGGTGTTAGGAGGAACACAGGCCTCGGCAGCTGAGGGGTCTGCTTTCTAATCCCAGCTCTGCCACCACAAGCTTTGGGCAAGGTACCGCCTCTCTGAGCCTCAGTTTCCTTATCCAATTGATCTAAAGGTGGAATGAACGTGCTGGCTGTTCATCATGACTGCTGGGAATCTCTCTCTAGACTCCCACCTCCCTTTGCATCCATTCCTCCTACCAGGCGATGTTCTGATGGCTGAAGTGACCAAACACAATGCCCAGGATAGTGTTGGACCCAGAGAAGACATGTAATAAATTAGGATTTCTAGCATATTCTATGGTCCACCAGCATCAGAATCAGGCATTCTGCTGGAAATGTAGGTTCCTGGACCCTTCCCCCAACACTTACTGAGTTAGAACCTCTAGGATGAGGGCAATGAAACTTGGATTTGTAACCAGCATTCCTGACTGATTCTCATGCACATGCCCATTGAGAAGCACTGAAATCAATGCAACCTTATGCTTGCTACCGCTAACTTGCAATTCCTGGGTGTCCTGATTACCAGCACAGAGGTGAGACTCACCAGAAAGGGGCGTGGCCTTCATAACCTGGTATTCTTCCTGATGGCTTGAAAACACGAGTACAGGCCTTGCAGTTAGATTGAGGTGCAAATTCCAGTCCCTCTACTTACTGGCTTAGCTATGTGACCTTGGACACATGGTTCAACCTCTGTGAGTCACCTTTCTCCTGCTTAAAATGGCAGTAAATTACCTCTACCTGCCAGGGTTGTTGCAATGATCTGAGGAGGTGCCTTATGCAAAGCATAGTTCATGTGCTCAGGGCAAACAGTGGAAAAATAAAACAGGAAATGCTTCTCTGTCACTCTGTGCTTCCTACCCGCCACAGGAGAACTGGGGGTAGAATCTGTGTACCCTTCTCAGCACACCACAAATCCTAGTCACTTAGAGAAACAGACTGCCTACAAGGCTAGTCAACTCCCAACCACCCTTGCAGAAGGGGCAGAGAGTGGGAGTTTGTGAAGAGCAAAAGCAGGAATTGGATGGGAAAATGGCCTAGGGCTCACGTGGAGTGACCCAGGACCCAGAGAGTCTCACCTCCCAAGGCTAGGCCTTGTAGGGCAGCAGGGCCAAGCATGCTGCAGGAAAGAACACAGACTCTGGAGCCAGACTGTTCAGGTCTAAATTTTGGCTCTGCTACTATTAGCTTTGCCTGGCTGGCAAATGCCTACACATCCTTCAAGACCCAACTCAAACATCACCTCCCTGGACCAAGTTAGTGATCTATTCCTCTGGGCCTTTAAAGGCTCCTGCCCACATACTCACCAAATGCTTTTTTTTTTTTTTTGAGACAGAGTCTCCCTCTGCCACCCAGGCTGGAGTGCAGTGGCGTGATCTCTACTCACTGCAACCTCTGCCTCCTGGGTTCAAGTGATTCTCAGCCTCCTGAGTAGCTGGGACCACAGGAGCGTGCCACCGTGCCCAGCTAATTGTTTCGTATTTTTAGTAGAGATGAGGTTTTGTCATGTTGGCCAGACTGATCTCGAACTCCTGGCCTCAAGTGATCCACCCATCGCAGCCTCCCAAAGTTCTGGGATTACAGGTGTGAGCTACAGCCCCTGGCTGACCTCACCAAATACTATTCAGCAATTTACCTGCTAATTTGTCTATCTCTCCCACAGGCCTGGGAGCTCCTGGAAGGCACAGACACTGCCATGCCTGGCACAGGAAATGTACTCAGCAAATGTTGCTTCAGTTTGAATTCCAACTTTTTCAGCTTTCTGAGTTCCTTTCTCTCCCCATTAAATGCTTCCTATGCTAATCCTTCTTCCTCCCCCGACTCAGGTCCTTTCTTTTCTGGGCCTTAAACTTCCACACCCTCTTCCTTGAAGGTCCCTATCCACTCACCCCTGAGCTGATGCTGAATGCAGGCTGTACAGGAAGACCTAACTAAGATTAATTTCTTCACTTTTACTGGCTGCAAAGGACTTTCATGGAAGGTAAGGCGCTCAGAGTCCATGAGACTGGCTGGTCACAAGGACTACAACCAGCTGGATAAAAGTCAGTTATGGAGGAAGCACAAGTTGGATTCAGCCAGGCATGGTGGTTCACGCCTGTCATCCCAAACTCTGGGGGTCTGAGGCGGGACAATCGCTTGAGCCCGAAGTTTGAGACCAGCCTAGGCAACATAGCGAGACCCTGTCTCTACAAAAAAATTAGGCCAGGCACGGTGGCTCACACCTGTAATCCCAGCACTTTGGGAGGCCGAGGCGGGTGGATCACTTGAGGTCAGGAGATCGAGACAATCCTGGCCAACATGGTGAAACCCCATCTCTACTAAAAATCCAAAAATTAGCCGGGCATGGTGGTGCAGCGCCTGTAGTCCCAGCTACTCAGGAGGCTGAGGTAGGAGAATCGCTTGAATCCGGGAGGTGAAGATTGCAATGAGCCCAGATCGCGCCACTGCACTCCAGCCTGGTGACACAGTGAGACTCTGTCTCAAAAAATAAATAAATAAAATAAAAATTAAAAACGTAGCCGGGTATGGTGGTGCATGCTTGTAGTCTCAGTTACTCGAGAGGCTGAGGTGGGAGGATTGCTTGAGTCTGGGAGGTTGAGGTTGCAGTGAACCATGATGCACGATGGCGCCACTGCATTCCAGCCAGGGTGACAGGCAGAGTGAGACTTCGCTAAAAAAAAAAAAAAAAAAAAAAAAAAAAAAAAAGCGTAGACTCTGTAGCCAAAACTGCCCAGGTTCCACTCTAGCTCTGCCAATTACTGACTGAGAGGAGAGATACATTACCTCTCTGTGCCTCAGTTTTCCCATCTACAAAACAGGAATAATGATAATAAGTACCTCACAGGGTTGATACGAAGATTAAGTAAATTTATAACATAAAATATTTAGCGCTATACCTGGCACACAGCAGTCAAGAAGCGCTATTATTATTACTGCTAAGACTAGTACACACCACGGGTAGGAGAGAATGGAGGATTACTGAATAAAGCCCTAATGCAGCCAGAAGTTACTATTATGTCACTCCCACAAGGAAACTTCAAACATCACCAGTCCCAGGAGCCTCCTCAGAAGCAACCTGCCAGCCCTGGGCTGGTCATTCTCTGATAGTATCAGGGCCATTTTGTCCCATTTTCCTCCGTGGACTCGAGCTCACTAAGGGCAGCCTTACTGCACCCTCTCCCACCCCATCCTCAGCACCCAGTGGTGTGCAGCAGGGTTGTGGGAAATATCTGCCAGACAGACAAGCTTAAGATGTGGCCCGAGTCCCCTCCACTTTCTGGAGAGGCCAGCTTCACCGGGAAGGCAACTCTCCAATGCCATAATACAAACCCCTACAGAGCTCGCATCCCTTCCAATCCCATCCCTGCCGGACACTGGGAACGCAGAGGTGAAAAGGCAGGGGCTCTGCTCCATCAGAACCCTGTCTAGTAATAAATCAGGTGACATTTATTAGGCACTTAGTGTATTGCAGGCACTGATCCTGGCACTTTACAAGAATCTCGTCGCTTATTTAAACAACTCTCTAAGCTTGGCACTATCCTTATTCCCATTTTACTTACGCAGAAATAGAGGCTAAGAATTAAGTACTTTGCCTGAGGCTGCTACAGTAAATGGCAGAGCTGGGATTCAAACCCAGGCAGGCTGGGTCAGAGCTTGAACTCTTGATCTGTGTTAGTCCAGGGGGAGGGGGGAGGAGGGGCGAAGAGAGAGAGGAGGGAAGAGGAGGGGAGGAGACAGGAGGAGAGGGGAGGGGAGGGGAGGAGAGGGGAGGGGAGGGGACAGGAGGGGGGGAGGGGAGGGGAAGAAAGGGGGAGGAGGGGAGGAGAGGGAAGGGGAGGGGAGGGGGAGAAAGATTTCAGTCCAAGGTGACCCTAAGAGAAGTCAGTCAGGCGAGGAGTTAGAGGGACAGGGGCTGTGGGAACACAGGATGGGGGTGGGGTGGGCGGATGGTGAAGTAAGTTTCTAAGAACAGCTATGGAAAGAGAAACAGAATCGGGACATGTGTCAACACTGTTACACATGTTGCCATCCAATTCTTGGAGTCTAGCACCAGATATGCACATGCATGCTCTGAGTGCTGCTCCTCTCATTGAATATTTGCAATCATCCTGGGAGGGACTGTTATCCTCACTTCACAGACGGGAAATCCAAGGCCCAGAGAGGAAGACACGCCTGCTAAAAGTCCTTCGTGACAATTCAATGGCAGATCCAGGGTTCAAGCTCAAGTTGATCCCATGGCCCTTGGTCTTAACCACTAGGTCACACTGAACAAACAGGTATTGGTGGTGCGTGGTAGGGATCTGATGCAGAAGGTGAGGGGAGCTGCCCAGTTTTTCTCCCGGGACCTGCACTTAGTGCCTCCACCTCCCCCACCCCTATTTGGGCTAAAGGCAGACAGCACAGCTCCAGCCCACCAGAGCCGTGTGTGTGTGTGTGTGTGTGTGTGTGTGTGTGTGTGTGTGTGTGTATGTGTGGTAATAGTGTGGCCTGGCTAAGGGGTCTCTCAAATATAGTGGGGAAATAAAATAAGTAGCAGAGAGATGGGCCAACCATGGCCCATTCTCATCTTCCCTCCCTAACTGCGTTCATCAGAAAACAGCATATGTGAGGGCCAGCGCGCAGCCATTCTTTCTGGTGCTTCAGGAGGTTAGGATGACAGAGCCACAGGCCGGGCATGTTGGCTCACGCCCATAATCCCAATTTCTTTGGGAGGCCGAGGCAGGCAAATTACTTGAGGTCAGGAGTTCAAGACCAGCCTGGCCAACACGGTGAAACCCCCCTCTCTACTAAAAAACACAAAAATTAGCCAGGCATGGTAGCACCTGCCTATAATCCCAACTACTTGGGAGGCTGAGGCAGGAGAATTGCTTGAACCCAGGAGGTGGAGGTTGTAGTAAGCTGAGATGGTTCCACTGCACTCCAACCTGGGCAATAGAGCGAGACTCTGTTTAAAAAAAAAAAAAAAAAAAAATGACAGAGCCACAAAGGTAATAACAGCTCCCCTCCCAAGGGCCAACTCTGTGCACCGTCCTATGAGCTTTAAAACCTGTCATAAATTATCAACCACTTTTCACAACACCACTATGAGAAAGGTGCTACCATCATCCCATTTCATAGAGGAGAAAACCGAGGCTCAGAGATGGTCACTCACCAAAGGTCACCCAGCTGGGACTAAATGACAGAGCTGGGACTACAACCCACGTCTGTCTGGCTCCAAAACCTCCATACCTCCATCTTACCTAGAAAGAGTGCTGGATCAGGAGTCTGGAATCAGGGTCTAAGTCCTGCCTTTAACCTGCTGTATGGCCTCAGGTAAGAAGTCTCTTTCCCTTTCTGAGCCTTGGTCTGCCCTATGAGGAAGTTGGCCTAGATGACCTCCAAGTCCCACCTCCTGTGACTCTGTGAACTCTCATGCCCTCCTCTCTCTGGCTCCCACCCACCACACCGGAAGCCCAACAGGATGCCAAGTAACCACCCACTGAACACTCAGGGACGAAGGAAGATGAAGTGCCGCTTTCTCATGGCCATCTTCCACCCCAGACCAGCCCAGGAAACAAGGAACCACAAAGCCACAGGATTCCCTCCAGCGTGGCCGTGTGAACAGCAGCCCTGGGGCAGAGGGGCTGGGCATCCCCTTGCGGCCATCACTTCCTATGCCCTCACTTCTCGGCAGGGTGTGCGGAAGCGAGGGAGGCAGGCTCCAGCTCAATGCCCTCTGGCTCTGCTTCTCTGGGTCCCCAGGGGCTGGGATGGTGGGAACTGGTCACTCTGGGAGAATCCCAAGCCCACCCCGGAAGGCTGAGTTCAAGTGGAGGTTCAGACAGGTCTGTCTGGCTCCACGGGTAACTTTTGCCCACTGTGCTCTGCTGCCAGCGAGGTCTCGAAGCATCTGGGATGCCTGGCTACCTCTCTCCCATCCCTGAAGTAGCAGCCAAAATCCCAGATCCCACAGAAACCGACGCCTCTTCACCCTCAGGAGAGACGAATATCCTGAGGCCCGCGCTCCTGCCTCCCTCCTGCCCCCTACAGTCCATGCTCTACACAGCAGCCAAGGTCTTTCCAAACAGAAACCAAGCCCAGTCGCCCCTCAACGTGGGGTCCTCCAGTGGCTTCCCACCACTCTTAGAACGAAATGCTGACCCCTGCCCCACAGACAAGGCTGTCCATGGCTTGCCCCTCCAGACCCACCTCTCCCTAGCCTTCCCTCCACCCTCCACTGCCTCTGCTCGGCCACACCAGCGTTCACCCCTTACATGTGCCAAACTTGCTGTTCCGGCTGCCGGGAGCTCTCACCCCCCCCCCCCCCCGCCCCCCCCGTCTTTGCCCAGCTGCCCCCTCCTCAACCTTCAGGTCCCAGCTCAGATGTCACCTCCTTTCCTGGCCGCTCCTCTAGAGCGGCCCCCTCCCCTCGCAGCCGCTCTCCACCACATCGCCCTGTTTTCTCTCCTTTCTTCTCTCGGAGTGATCCTTCTCGTGGGTGGCTTTGCCTGTTTGGTCTCCAGCTTCCTCCCTTACAGCGCAGCTCCTTAGGGGCAGGCATGTGACTGCTCCATTCTCTTCTGTCCCCACAACGAGGCAGGGCCTCCTTTGGTGCTCACAACCCTGAAGATGAGGACGCTGCAGCTCTGAGAGGTGAAGTGAGCCGCCCAAAGTCCCAGAGCCAGGGAATAGCAGGGTTCAGACCCAGGGCGACCTGATGCCAAGCCTCAGTGGGTGGGGGTCTCACGGCTGGGGGCCTACTCTGGAGGGCTCTCACCCAGGGAGGAACAGAGTCGCAGTGAGGCTCTTAGGGTGGATACCAAGAATGAAGGGCCCACCAGCTTTCCCAAATGGTCCTTCTGTAAGCTACAGGCCAGCTGAGCTCCGGCCTGGGGTAGGTGAGACCCTGGAGGTGAAGAGGCACCAAACACCAGGAGCAAAGACTCCCAAATGAGGGAGACCACACATATGGGGACCTGGGAAGCTTCGACCCACCCAGTGCTTGACGGAAGGGAAAAGTGAGGACTATGGAGGGGAAGGGACTTGCCTGAGGTGACACAGCCAATCAGTGGGTCTCCAAGGAGGGGGGCCCTTCCCTACCCTGCAGAACAGCAAGTGAAGCCCAAAGCCCAGGGTCTGGGCAGAGTGCCAGCCCAGAGCTGCCAGGCCCTGGGGCAGGGGCAGGGCCACAGAGTGAATCTGGGGCATTAAGACAAAGAAAGGACTCAAATTTCTTCCTTCTTTCAAAAAACACTTATTGAAACAGGCAGTGTCTCATGCCTGTAATCCCAGCACCACGGAAGGCTAAGGTGTATGAATCACTTGAGCCCAGGAGTTCAATACCAGCCTTGGCAACACAGTGAGACCTTGTCTCTACAAAAAAACATCAAAAAATTAGCTGGGTGTGGTGGTGCACCTGTGGTACCAGCTACTCAGGAGGCCGAGGTGAGAAGATCACTTAAGCCCATAAGTTCAAGGCTGCAATGAGCTGTGTTCATGCCACTGTACTTCAGCCTGGGTGACAGAGTGAGAGACCCTGTCTCAAAAACAAAACAACAAAAAACATTCACTGAGGCCAGGCGTGGTGGCTCACACCTGTAATCCCAGCACTTTGGGAGGATGAGGTGAGCAGATCACCTGAGGTCAGGAGTTCGAGACCAGCCTGGCCAACATGGTGAAACCCCGTCTCTACTAAAAATACAAAAAATTAGCCGGCTGTGGCCGGGCACGGTGGCTCACACCTGTAGTAATCCCAGCACTTTCGGAGGCCGAGGTGGGCGGATCACGAGGTCAGGAGATTGAGACCATCCTGGCTAACACGGTGAAATCCTGTCTCAACTAAAAATACAAAAAATTAGCCAGGCGTGGTGGCGGGCACCTGTAGTCCCAGCTACTCAGGAGGCTGAGGCAGGAGAATGGCACGAACCTGGGAGGCAGAGCTTGCAGTGAGCCGAGATTGCACCACTGCACTCCAGCCTGGGCGACAGAGCGAGACTCCAGCCTGGGTGACAAAGCGAGACTCCATCTAAAAGAAAGAAAAAATTTGCCTGGTGTTGTGGCAAACGCCTGTAATCCCAGCTACTTGGGAGGCTGAGACAGGGGCAGGAGAATCGCTTGAACCCGGGAGGCAGAGCTTGCAATGAGCCAAGATTACGCCATTGCACTCCAGCCTGGGCAACAAGAGTGAAACTTCATCTCAAAAAAACAACAACAAAAAAAGAAAGTTAAACACGCATTGCCCCTCTGACCCAGGAGTTGCACTCCTAAGTATGTGCCCCAAAGAAATGAGTGCTGAGGTCTGCAAAAGAGATACATACGAGAATGTCACAGCAGCCTCAAGACGGAATCAACCCAAATGTCAGCCACGGACATTTACACGTACATCTACCCAAAGCGGCACAACTCAGCCTAAAAAGGAGCAGATGCTGGTACAGGCGACACGGACAAACCTCGAACATTCCGTGCTGTCCAAAGCTGAAGAAAACCAGGCACAGAAGAGCACACATGAATGAATCCACGCAGAGAAAGCTCAAAACCAGGCCAAACTAGAGGGCCAGTGGCCACCTGCTGCGGGGGGCTGATGGAGGAGGCACACGGGGACTGTGGGAATGGTTCACACTTCGGTCCAGGTAGTACGCAGGTGTGTGTATTTGTAAAACGTGAGCTGTACAAGATGTGCATACATTACTTAAGTAAATTATACTATACCACAATTTTCAGAAACGTACAATCTCTGCCCTCATGAGGTCCAGTCTGGCATCCCGTGTCATCATCATAACAGTCATGACAATAACAGCAGGTGACACCGACTGAGTCCTCTGTATGTGCCAGCCCTCAGCTGGGCTACTCTGAAACAGGATCTGATTGAGCGTTTCTAACTACTGGGCAAAATACTGCCCCAGGAGCTCCATATTAGAGACAGGAGAATAAAGCTTGGAGAGGTGACACACTGTCCAAGGTGACAATGCAAAAAGTGAGGATGCCAGGTTTGAACCTGGGCCCATCAGTCTCCAAGGCCCACTCCTGCTGCACGGGCAGACCCCGCCTCCCTGCCCTCTCCTCCCCACACTGCCTGCTCAGATGTGGCACCTGGAGGCGGCCAGTCCTCGCCCCTCGCCCCCTCTTCTCCAGTGCTGGAAGGAACAGCTCATGTGTGTAATGGACTCGAAGCTTCTGTGAAAGAGCTGCTGAGGAAATGAGTCCTTCCTTCCCCTTCTGCCCCCTCTGCCCTCCCTCATCCCTCTCATGGCCACATATCTCTGAGGACATTTCAGCCCTGGACCTCTGCCCAATAAGAAGGGACTCCAATGGCCAGGCAGCTGGGGGTGTGTGTGGTATTGACCAAGGAGCTTTCTCAACCCCTGGACACCCCAGCCCAGCCTGCGGCCTCTCAGAGGACCAGGAGGACATGAGGTTAGAGTCCCCACCCTTGGCTCAAGTTTCCAAGTGACGCAACCCAGTGTCTGGATTCAGAGAATCATAAAATGTTTATCTGGAATCACAACCACCACCATGACCATTTAATCAAACCTTATCCTGTGCCAAGTGCTGCAAACATAGCTCATGAATCCTCACCAAAAAACAAAATGGGTACCACTAGGCTCTCATTTTCCAGAGGAAGAAAGTGGAGCTCGAAGGGGTTAGGTGCCTTGCCCCAAGTCTCACAGTGAGGAAGTGGTGGGGCTGGGATTCAAACCCAGATTTGCACAACTTCGAGACTATCCTCTGAACAAGAGTATTATACTTGTCACACTGCATGTCATTACTGAAGATGGCCCTGGAGTCGGTCTGCTCCAGCCATGTCATTTCACAGATGGGAAGACTGAGGCCCAGGAAGGGAGACCGTGGTTCAGGAGCACAAGAAGGATTAGTGGCAGAGCCTCGGCTGGAAGCCACCCTGGCCTTGCTTTCAATGACCAGATCAGAGCCTGGGAGCAGGCCACGTGCGCTGGATGGGCAGCTGGAGGGAGTCAGGCAGGGAGGTGGGAGGCTCTGGTTCCAGGCAGAGGTAAATATTGACATGACTGTGTTTACACTGTAACCTAACTCCACCTGGCCGCTGCCCCAGGCCCACCCTCCTGCCTTCCCAGCCAAGGAGGGAAGGGAGCTTGCGGGAGGAGAATAGGGAGAGGAGGCTTCTGGGCCAGGGGCTGCTCCTCCTGCTTAGAGGGCTATGTGGTCAGAAAGGCTGGGACATCAGGTGTTAGGGATGGGGGATACTGGAGACCCAGGCCAGGAGACCAGGTGGTGCCAGACAGGGAGCGGCTGTTATCTGAGCTGGGGAGCTGGGGATCTCATGGCGGGGGCACTGGGCTGGGAGTCAGAAGGCCTGAGTTCAAGTTCTAGTTCTGCTACTAATTGGCAGTGGGAATCCAAGAACAGTCGGTGAATGGGGAAGAAAAGGTCTAACTGTCAAGTGTCGTGCAAAGGTGAACAATAAATAACCAGCATTTTAGCCTGGCCAGTGTCCAGCCCCAGTCAGCTCTCAACGCCTCTGGCTACTGGCTCAACAGTCCTATCCCTGTCCCAGCAGGCTTTCCCAGGAAGGCCAAGTTTCTGCCAAACTGAGTGGGAGCTTGGGACTGAAGCCATAATAACCTAGAGGAATTGGGGAGCCACTGTCTAGCTCCCATCCCTAATTCCCTAAGTGACCTTTGAGCCTCAGCTTTTACAACTCTGAAATAAGGCTCACCCTCCTCCCTGGGGTTGATGTGAAGAGCAGAGATTACATTTAAGTGCCAGGCACATAGTAGATGCTCATTTTGTCTCTCAGTCTTCCCACTTGTTAAACAGGGGCCTTGAAGTAGGTGGTTCCTAATCCCCTTTTCATACAAGCGCTCTACGGTCTTCAGAAGGCCCAGAAGCCAGGCCCACCTCCCTGATGTTAGATCCCCACCAAGCCGATTTCCTGAATGTTCTCCAGAAACTTGCTCCCCTGTTTACACCTCCCCCAGGAAGTCGGAAGGGGCCCTGTTGGGAGGAGGAAGCCATTCCTAGGCTTGTCAGCCCGCCAAGACAGGCCTGGGGCATCCCAGCCACCCTGCTCTCAGGGGCCCAAGGAAAGGGCAGGCCCCCAGTCCTGGACTCCAGTGCCACGCTGACAGTGGGGTTCCGCCAGCACTGGTTGTTCATTAAACTGTGCCCCTCAGACTATTAACTCTTCAAGGACAAGTGAACCCCCCTCTTTATTTTTATGTGTCCAAAACTTCACGTCTAGGAAGCATTCCACCAAGTGTTAACATCTCTTCTGGGAAGCCTTCCCTGATACACACCAATGGCCAGGATGACTCTGGAGCTGCATCCCCAGGTTGGCACATAGCATTGTCTACCTTATTTCAGAGCGATCTGGGAACGTGTTCTTTCTCCTCTATTAAAGGCTCTGGAGACCAGGGCCCTTGGCTGGTTATCTGCCTGAAAGGATGAGGGGAAGGGTCAATGCATTCAGGAGAAGGGGCTGTGTGGGGCCTCTGTCTGGGGCCACAGCCTCCTTCTGTCTTCACTGCCTGCTCTGGGCAGCATGCCAGGGGTGTGGTTTGGGCTAGAGGAGGACTGGATGGTGCCTGCAGCACCACCTTTCTCCCAGGGCCACTTCAGGTGCCTCCTCACTGGTTTCCCAGCCTTCGGCCTCACTCCTTCTACTCACTCACCACAAAGCAGCCTGTGACCATCTCAGAATGCAAATGCGACCATGTCACTCCCCTGACTCTAAACTCCTCAGTAGGCCGGGTGTGGTGGCTCACACCTGTAATCCCGGCACTGTGGGAGGCTGAGGCGGGTGGATCACTTGAGGTCAGGAGTTCAAGACCAGCCTGGGCAACGTGGCGAAACCCGTTGTCTACTAAAAAAATACAAAAGTTAGTCGGGCATGGTGGCATGCCTGTAATCCCAGCTACTCGGGAGACCGAGGAGAATCACTTGAACCAGGGAGGCAGAGGTTGCAGTGAGCTGAGATTGCGCCACTGCACTCAGCCTGGGTGAGAGAACGAGACTGCGTCTCAATAAATAAATAAATTAATTAAATTAAAAAAATAAACTCCTGAGTGGCTCCCTACTGCCCTGAGGATTGAGCCCCAGGTCCTTCATATGACCATCCCCGAGTGCACCCTCCGGGGCCACCTCCTAAGCACGGTCCTCCGCGCCTCCAGATGAACCATCCCTGAAGGCACAGCGGTCTGTACTCTTGCACATTCTGCTCCCTCCACCCCCCGCCCCCCAACACTCTTCCCAGTCCCACTCACTCTTTAGGTTATGATTTTAACGCCATGTGCTCAGGGAGCCTTTTCTGATCCTCAGGTCAGGTTCCCGGTCCACTCCCACAGCCCCCTGCGTGTCTCCTTGGCAACAGTAATTGCGCTCGTAATTTCCTGCTCTGTATCTGTCTGCCTGCCTGTCCATCAGACTGTGGGAGAGAGAGACCTATCAGTCTCACTCACACTGACCACAGCCCCCATGCCTCGGGTTGTGCCAGGCAGACTTGTTTGGTGAGTGAATGAATGAACGCATGAATGAAGCCCTTTGACTATGGCAGGGGGCTTACCCAGTCAGTTGGAGAGAAAAAAATTGAGCAGAAGCACAAAAACTTGTAAACATTTGCTCATGGTTCCTCTCTCACCATAGACATGAAAGTGTGGACTTGGCCAAGCTGGTTTTCTGGGCTAACGCCCAGAACATTCTGCCGAGCCCACCTTGTAGCCCTCTCATGTCTCAAATCCTGTTCTTCCCCTGGCCTCCCCAACTCTGCAGGCAAAACAATGTATTTATTCTTTAACAAAAGGTAACAACATCCTTGTTTACCAAAAGAGTGTAGCAATGCAAGGAGGCCTCAGTAGCCCAGTTACCAGCAGGGGCACAGGCTGCCCATGGTAAAGTACGTGCTGTGCTCTGGGAGCCCCATCTGGAGTGGCTGAGAGGCACCAGAGTGACGTGGGGGCATGTGGTTAGTCTCCTATCTTCAAACAGTAACACTTCTCCCTACTTTTTTTTTTTTTTTAAAGATAGGGTCTCACTATGTTGCCCTGGCTGATCTTGAACTCCTGGCCTCAAGTGATCCTCTCGCCTCGCCCCCGCAAAATGCTGGGATTACAAGCGTGAGCCACTGCCCCGGGACTCCCTCACATTCCTAATAGTTCCCACAGTGTTTCTACATTCATTGTATCCTCACGATATCTCGAGAAGTGGAGCAAATCTGCCCCACTTTGTAGAAAAGGAGGCACAGAGCGGGGGAATGGCTGACCCAAGGTCACACAGCAAGCTGGTAGTACATCAGGATTCAAACCAAAACCCTGGGCCCTGTTCTCAACTCAACTGCTGTATAGTAAAGGGCATTCCCAACCCTCAGCGGTAGCCTCAACTCAGCCCCAGCTTTGAATGTGAAGGAACGTTCTCAAGGTGCCACAGCTGCAGATGGGGGATGATGGGTTGGGCCTCCTTCCCCAAACTGCCTGCCAGGTTAACCCTCCAAAAGTCCAGGAGGTTTGTGCCTGCTCTGGTACTATCTTGCTCTGTGACCCTGGGCAACCTCCTTCACCTCTCTGTGCCTGCTGCAGGGTGGTTTGAGTACAACTGGAGGCAGGAGATATAAAAAGCCTCCTCAGAACCCTCGGCCCACGGCTTGCACTGGGAGAAAGCGGGGAGAGAGGGTCCATCCGAGGACTTTAAGAACAGCACTGACTCCCTGCCAAGGGGTTAGAGACGTGGGTGGGGAGCTGGGGACCATCAGGGAGATTCAGTGAGGACAACAGGAAACACATCACACAGACACACACAGATACACAGACACACACATACACATACACACACACACCACACACACACACACACACACACACACACACACACACACACACGCCCTGCAAACGCGTCCCATTAGGAACCCAGGGGCCAGGGACAACTTGGCCACACTGCAATGAAGGGAGTGCTGGATTTGTTTAAAAGCCGCGGAGCAGGAGATCCAGGGAATAAACACTTGATCAGTCCCGAATCACCCCCGCCTCAGGAATGACAGCACAGGAACCAATGTTTAGAGGAAATTAAAATGACAGGAGCCAGGGAGGCCTGACATCAGCCTCCACCCCATGCACGCACGGCTGGTCAACAATCCACTGTGGACTTCCTCAGCCTAGTACTCTCTGGCCCCAGCAACCTTTTTGCCCTCTTTCTCTTTTCTTTCCTGGCCCTTTCATACCCAGGTGCCAGACCAGCCCCATTCTGGCCTTTCCAGGAGCCTGTCCTGTGCATTACACCTCTGCTCCTCTGTCTCACAGGTCCCCCTCCTGGGACATCCCTTCCAGTTCAGATGTCACCTGCTACATGAAGCTTTCTCTCGTCTTTCCAGCTTGGAGAGAGCCCCTGCCTAGCATATTTCTACCTCTCCAAGGGCATGCCAAAGAGTCTGAGGACCAGTGCAGACATTTGTGGCCTGGTGGAAGCTCCCTTAACACCGTTTATTCAGTCAATTCTTTCCTCCCTCACACGGGGTTTGGCTTAGAGTAAGTGTTCAACGCATCCTGGCTGAATGACAGACGAAAGTATCACAGTCTCCTCCCTACAACATGATAAACTTTCATCAGTCTTCCAGACCAGCAAATAGGTGGCCTCTGTCCCTGTGCTCGAAAAGCCAGCCCATAGCCCTGGACAGATGGATGACAGACCTTTGTTCTTGGATTCCAGAGACAACCCCTGGGGCAAATAGGTTAGATGTTAGGTAGAACTTCCCAGCGCGGGCTCAAGCTTGGAAAAGAAAACTCAGCAGTACTGAAGCAAAGCACTCTCACTTGGGTTATCTCACCCTTTGGAGATAAGCATTATCATCTCATCTTGCAGATGAGGAAACTGAAACTCAAGAGTGATGCTTCAACTAGACCAAAGTCCCTGTGGGGAAGTGGAGGGGATGGGGTTCAAACACAAATTGGTGTGATGCCAAAGCCTGGGCTCTTCACAATGGGCTGGGGGGCTTCTTCGGTTGTAAGGATCTATAAAGTGTCACCAAGGCAGACTGAGGGGACCTCTTTCTTTTTTTGGTGGTTTTTAGGGAAGAAAAAATTTTCTTTATGAGTAACTCAGGGTGGGCTTAGAGGCAGAGGGGATCATACAACCTCAAAGTCTCACGGCCTTTTGGTGCCCATACACTGAGACTTTAAATCCAGTGCTGGTCCACAGATAGTGCACTCCTTGTCTCAGAAACCGTCTGGGCGGGGCATTACAGGGGAGATTCCTAATGGAGGAGGTAGGTTGAGTCCCAGGTGGTCTCTAAGCACCTTCAGGTATAAAACTAAGCCATAATTCCACCACTTCTGACTCTAGTGAGGCAACTGGTGGTGCCTAAGCGAGGAAGACCCTAGCTGGGTGAGAAGAGGCCTTGGAAGGGAGAAATGGGGGGGTTGTAAGGGGACTCCAGCTCTGGGCACAGCAGGGGTTGGGAACCACTGTGGGACTCTTCAGCTTTACAGGGGGTCTCGTCCTGCTCCCATCCAGGCACCCTCGGGCTTGGCAGCATCATCACAGAGAAGTGGAGGTGGCTGGATCACAGGTACTGGCAGCCACCACCCCAGGCACATGCCCTCCTCAGCCCTGCATAGTGACTTGGACCCACTTCACAGGGCACAGAACAGAACTAGGAGAGGGAATCAGAGTGGCTTGTCTATAGGGAAAGAAGCCAAAGAGAAGTAGATGGCTCCCTCCCCGTGATGGAGAGGCCAGCACCCGGCCCTGGACAAGTGGACAAAGGGCCTTTACTCTTGGGGTCCAGGGACAATGCCCCTCCCAACAGCCCCCCTTCCCCCCTCCACCAGGAAGCCCAGCCTGGATCAAATGGATTTCTCTTCTGGGGCTTCAGAGAGCCCCATGAAACGCCCCTCCCCAGTTCCCCTTCTCCCTGGTACTCCTGCCTATCGCAGTCAGCACTCGGCTTCAGCAAGCCCCTCCTCTAAGGACTCATCACCGGGAGATGCTGGGGAGACCGGATCGCTGGGTGCAGGGCCCCTGAGTGTCCCCTGGTCTCTGACAGCACCTACCTAGCTGCCCCGCCACCACCTATACCCCTTAGGCCACAGCTGGATCAGCAGTCCCAGAGGGCCGCAACCTGGCCCTCCGAATGCGCCGGCCGTGGCCACCCACGGTGCCCCAAGGCGAGCCCCAGACCGACCTCAGTGTCCCGGGACGCTCAGGTCCAGCTGCATCCAGGCACCTCGGAATCGCCGCCACCCGCGAACCCGACCCAGCCCGGCTGCCCCGGGTCTCCAAGCCAAGCCGAGTCCAGGGACTTCAGGACGACCCAAAACAGACCGCAGCAACCGTCCCCAAAGCGAACCGGGGACCCCGAGCCCCCCACATCCGGCCGGGACCAGAACCAAGCTCAGTGCGGCCACCCCCGACGAGACCAAGCGCAGAGCCGCCCTGAGAGCCGCGCTCTGCCCAGGCGCTCCCCGACTCCACGCCTTCCGAAGGCCGGGCGGGGGCTGCTGCTGCAGCCGGCGCCCAGCCCCCCGCGAGCCAGGGCGGCCCCGGGTGCCACCCGCGGCGCCGCTGCCCGGGACCGTCGAGGCTGGGCTGTACCGGACCGGACGGGACCTCCGGGCGCGTCACTCACCATAGCTCGCGTGCTCCGCTCCGGCTCCGCGCAGCTCCCCGCGCCCAGCTCCCGATTCCCAGCTCCGGGCTCCCGGCTCCCAGCCCAGCTGCTCGGACGGCTCTGCTGCCTGGCCCCGGCGGCGCGCTCGGCTCCAGCGGGCGAGCTCGCGGCTTCGGCGCCGAGTGCCGGAGGGGCGGGGCCGCCACGGGGCCAATGGCAGGGCGCGGGGGCCGGGGCCTGGGTGGTGCAGCCAATCGCGGCCGGAGGCCGCACTCCCCGCGCCCGCGCGGGCCCTTAACCCTTGGCGCGCTGGAAGCCGGTTGTCCGGGCTGCTCGGGGACCCTGGCGGGCAGGCGCAGGCGGGAGTTGTTGCTTCGGGGCGCAGGGTCCGGACCTTGCCGAGACCGGCGTTGGGAGCTAGCAGAACCGGGAAGAGGCTCAACTGTGTCCGGTGCGGGGCGCCGGGAGCCTCGGCGACCTTTGTCTCCTGCCTGGCTCCTGCACTGGAGTGTGACCCGGGGCGCTGCAGCTGCGTGTGTGTGTGTGTGTGTGTGTGTGCGCGCGCGCGGGCGCGTGTGTGTAAGAGGGAGAAGAGGAGACAGAAACGGGGGGAGGGGTGGATTCCGCGTGCCCGTGTGTTTATGTGTGAAGGAAAGCCCTGACTATATTTGGGATTTGTTGCTGTGTGTGTGTGTGTGTGTTTGCTATATTTGGGGTTCGTTGCTATATTTGAGGTGTGTTGCTGTGTGTGTCTCCGCTATATTTGGGGTTCGTTGCTGTGTGTTTGTGTGTCTGCTATATTTGGGGTTCGTTGCTGTGTGTGTGTCCGCTGTATTTGGGGTTTGTTGCTGTGTGTGTGTGTGTATGTGTGTGTGTGTGTCCCCGTGATAGAGGGGTGAGGGAGGGAATGGTAGGAAAGCAGAGAGGAGCCGTGGCTCTCTAGGCGTGTGAATTTGCAGGTCCAGGAGAGACACTATCTCCACGTGTAGGTTTTGTGAGGGCAAGGAAAGGAGGAAGGAACAGAAGACAGCCTGCCTGGGTGTGTGTGTGTGTGTGTGTGATGTCTGATCTCGACGTTTGGGTCCATGTTAATGTGGTAGAAAGAAACGTGGTGTCCCTGTTGTAAACAAGTTGAGAAAAAATCCTGGGTTTTTGTGGTGTAGTTTGTGTGTGTTGTATGTGCCCACACAAAAGAGGGACATGGCTGTGATTTGGTACAACTTTGTGTGTAACCCAGTTTGCAAGAGACATCGAGATAAAAACATTGTGTGTGTGGTGACACTGTGGTCTTTGTGTGTGACTGTTGTGTCACTTTTGTGATCATCTATATTTGGGTTGGGCTGAGAAAGAGAAACTACTGTGTAGGGGGCATAATGAGTGTCTGTTCAGGACAAAGACATCCTGGTGGCACTGGGATTTGGGCTTTGAAGGATGTCTAAGAGTTCGTTAGGCCAGACAGAATGTTCATGAGGCCAGAGGGAAAGACGGGGAATCCTGCCTATCAGCCAGCGGGGGTGAGGATGCTGTCGTGGTGGGTGACCAGGGTGAATTTGGAAACAGAACCTATTGCCAGCAAGGAAGAGGAGGAGCAACTGACTGCAACCCCTGCCCAGGTGCTGACCCAGATGGCCCTGGCTATGTCTAGGCACACAGAGTCATTCTAAAGCGGACCATCTGCTCCTGCGCAGTTTGGGAACCTGGAGGGCAAGGAGGGGCTCTGTGGAAATAACTCTATGTTGCTCCCGCCTTCAGCAGCATTCCGAATTCTTCAGTGTGGATGACTCAGGGAAGTGGAAAAGCTCCTTGAGTGCAGCAGTTGGGAGAATGGTGAAGAGGGGAGGGTCTGGCCATGTCCGAAAGGTGACCAGACCTGAAGGTCCCGAGCCCCCCTCCATCGTGGGGAACTTAAACTATCAGCTGCCCTGGCCTGGTGTCTGATTCCTGACCATTCCTCAAGTGTCTTCCTGAGAATCATAGCCTGATGCCTGCAGAGACATTGAAGATCCAGGGACACACAAAAATGAAACTCGGTTATCCTGGCACTCCACTTGCTAGCAGTGTGATTATGGGGGATTCTCTTCTCTCTGAGCTCCGTTTTTGCCTCTGTAAAATGGGGTTCATAATTTTTGCCCACCTCACTGTACTGTTGTAAAGATTTAAGGAGTTACTATACCTCGTGGGCCTTTTGTAACTTAACAAACCGCTAGAGAGCCTTTAAGCATTGCTCCATTTACATAAAGTTCAAAAAATAAGCAAAATTAAACCTGTGCTGTCAGAAGTTAGGTTTGTGTTATCTTTGGGGAGGGAATGACTGGAAAGGGGCACAGGGAAGCTTCTGGGTGCTAGTAAGGGTTAGGTACGGAGGAGGGGGTAGTTCAGTTGTGAAAAATTGAGCAGTCCCCTTAGGATCTATGTGCTTTTCTGTCTCGGTTACTCTCCAACAAGAAGTTTCCAAAAGAAAAAAGGGCCAGGTGCAGTGGCTCATACCTGTAATCCCAGCACTTTGAGAGGCCGAGGCAGGCGGATCACCTGAGGTCAGGAATTCAAGACCAGTGTGGCCAACATGGCAAAACTCGTCTCTACTAAAAATACAAATAAATTAGCCGGGCATGGTGGCAGGTGCCTGTAATCCCAGCTACTCAGAAGGCTGAGACAGGAGAATTGCTTGGACCGAGGAGGTGCAGGTTGCAATGAGCTGAATTCACGCCGCTGCCCTCCAGCCTGGGCGACAGAGAGACTCCATTTCAGAAAAAAAAAAAAAAAAAAAAAAAAAAAAAAAAGCAGGGCTCAGTGGTGGATTGCTTGACATCAGGAGTTCAAGACCAGCCTGGCCAACATGGCAAAACTCCATCTCTACTAAAAATACAAAAATTAGCTGGGCAGGGTTGTGGGTGCCTATAATCCCAGCTACTCCAGAGGCTGAGGCAGGAGAATCACCTGAACCCAGGAGGCGGAGGTTGCAGTGAGCTGAGATCGAGCCATTGCACTCCAGCCTGGGCGACAGAGTGAGACTCTGGCAAAAAAAAAAAAAAAAAAAAATCAGAAGGTCAGCTATAGGTATTATGACCACATTTTAATCACTCATAAAATGCACATTCTGGAATGCTGTGTCAGCTCAGGGCAGGGTACTGGGGACACTACATTGAGTAAGGTGTAGTCCTCTTGGCTCTATGAAGAAAGCAGAGGAGAAAGGCTGTGTCTTTCTTGCTTCTGAAAGGGGCACATTAAGGGATGGGGTGGGGTGGGCAGGGAGTGAGGGGCAGCATGCCCAAAACTACTGCAAAGCCACTCACCCGGCTTGACAGCAGAATCAGGACTAGAGCCAAGGCCTCCCAAGGTGATGGCTGAGTCTTTTCCATTCTACCAGGCTGCTCCAGAAAACGCAGCCCCTGGTCTTATGCTGCTCGAAGGGAAGCAAGTGAGGTTTGCTGCCAACTCTGACCCTTACCTCCAACTCCTCCAGGATCCTCAGAGATCACCTCATCCAAACAGCTTTCTGGGAATGGCCAGCCATAACAAATGCTAAGCATTTATTATGTGCCAGACACTGTGGCAGGTGCTTTGCAGCATTATCTGAGTGATTCTGACAATTCTATATGGTAGGTGCGATGATTCCCACATCACCTCCATATTGCAGGTGAGAAAATCAATGTTCAGAGAGGGAAAGTGATTTGCCCGAGAAGACACAGCTAGTTTGAGGGGCTTTGCTCCTTTGCTGGCATGCAGCTGCTTCTGTTGGCATTCATGGGCTTGCCATGCCCTCTGACAGACACAAGTGGTTTTATGACAGGAGAAGGTGTCCCCTGTTAGACTGCTGGAGACTGGATGAGATGTGGGGAGTTGCCCCTTCGAAATACTCAAGCCTCTGGGCACAGGGTCTGCCCCATCGGAGCATCAGGGCTCAAATGCAGAAAACCAACCTGAATTGGCCAGAGCCAAAAAAGAGCTTCCTTGCCTGTGTAATTACAAAGTAGAGGGGCAGAGCTAGCTTTAGGGATGGCTCCAAGAGGAGCTCAGATGATGACATTAGGATTCAGTCTCGTTTACTTCATCTCTGAAGACTGCTTCCCTCCCTGCTGGCCTCATCTCTTGGCCTCATGATGCCAAAATGGCTGCCCGCAGCAGTGGCTCACATCCTACTCTCTTATCAACTCCCAACAGAAACAGGGACTCACTTTTTCCTACAGTTCTAATAACATTCCCAAAACTGAGTCTTGTCGACTGTCACTGAGACATGTGTCAATTCCTCTGCCAACCACTGTGGCCAAGGGTTCTGATTAGCCAGGAAATGAGACCCTGGAGATACTTGGCATTGTAGTTTAGGTGTGGGTTTCCAGCCATGCAGCCTCAGGACTCACCAGGATCCAAAAGGAATCTCCCAGAATGTGTGGAGAGTCATGAGTCACAGATGTTCAGTATATATGGCCATGGCTATCACTGGCATTATTATTCCTCCACTTTGCCTCTGCCATCATCTTGTACAGAATAGGTGTTTGGTAATGACTAGTACACAGTAAGTGCCCAGAGAATCCCTTTTGTTTGGCTGATTTTTTGCTTTGAGAGTAATGCCATGTGCCAAGTCAGATAGAGGTTGGACACGCTGAGCGACCCACAGGCACGCAGACAGAATGAGACTTGCTGTAAGAGCTTTTTAATTTTTAATGTTGTTTTGTCTTTTTTTTTTTTTTTTTTTTGAGACGGAGTCTTGCTCTGTCACCCAGGCTGGAGTGCAGTGGCCCGATCTCGGCTCACTGCAAGCTCCGCCTCCCGGGTTCACGCCATTCTCCTGCCTCAGCCTCTCCGAGTAGCTGGGACTACAGGCGCCCGCCACCACGCCCGGCTAATTTTTTGTATTTTTAGTAGAGACGGGGTTTCACTGTGGTCTCGATCTCCTGACCTCGTGATCCGCCCGCCTCGGCCTCCCAAAGTGCTGGGATTACAAGCGTGAGCCACCGCGCCCGGCCTGTTTTGTCTTCTATAACTGAGCTGAAATACTGTCTAGGGCACCCGGGGAAATCACCACACTCTCCAAGGAACAGTAAACAGCCTGTCTAAGAAGATACAGTCACGAAAATGGCAGAAGACGCTCTGAAGAGGCTGGCAGGGGAGGGGACTCCGTGCTCAGAGGCAGGGTGCAGGCAGGCAGAGCTTGTCAGGCCCAATGAGGCTCTTCCTGACTCATCCAACCCTGCAGTGAGGTAGCCAGGACCCCTCCCCCTGCCCTGGGCTCCTGGTGAAAGAATGGAGATCAGGCTATCCCCCCTGACCCCCCTCTCGCGTCTCCTTGGGCCACCAATTACTCTGATTCAACTGGGCAGTTGAGTTTCTGTGAAGGACAGAGACCCATGAAGTCCAGCACTCACTGCTATTTATCGAGTCTGTTCCGGGCGCCATACTGTGAACTTCACTTGATTTAAATACAAGAGCAATGGAATATACTTAGGATACTTACTTTATCGCTGCTTTTACCTTACTTTTTCTTCCCTCTGCCCTGATTTCCTTACTTAATTTTGAAAAAAAAAAAAAAAAAAAACCTCTATTTTTTCAAATTTCAAATGTAATACATGGTCACTGTAAAACAGACAATAGGGTCGAGGCACGATTGCTCAGGCCTGTAATCCTAACACTTTGGGAGGCTGAAGCAGGAGAATTAATTGAGGCCAGGCGTTCACCAGGCTGGGCAACATAGTAAGACCTTGTCTCTACTAAATATAAATATATATATACATACATATATATATTTTTGTTTGTTTTTATTTTTTTGAGATGGAGTTTTGCCCTTGTTGCCCAGGCTGGAGTGCAATGGTGCGATCTCGGCTCACTGCAACCTCCACCTCCTAGATTCAAGCGATTCTCATGCCTCAGCCTCCAGAGTAGCTGGGATTACAGGTGCCCGCCACCATGCCCAGCTAATTTTTGTATTTTTAGTAGAGACAGGGTTTCACCATGTTGGTCAGGGTGGTCTCGAACTCTTGACCTCAAGTGATCCACCCGCCTCAGCCTCCCAAAGTGATAGGATTACAGGCATGAGCCACCACACCTGGCCTCTACTAAATATATTTTTAAAAAATTAGTCGGGGCCGGGTGCGGTGGCTTACACTTGTAATCCCAGCACTTCGGAAGGCCGAGGTGGGCGGATCAGGAGATCGAGACTATCCTGGCCAACATGGTGAAACCCCATCTCTACCAAAATACAAAAAATTAGCTGGGCGTGGTGGCATGCACCTGTAGTCCCAGCTACTCCGGAGGCTGAGGCAGGGGAATCACTTGAACCCAGTAAGCGGAGGTTGCAGTGAGCCGAGATCGCACCACTGCACTCCAGCCTGGCGACAGAGCAAGACTCTGTCTCAAAAAAAAAAAAAAAAAAAAAATTAGTCAGGCATGGTGGCACAAGCCTGTATCCCAGCTACTGGGGAGGCTGAGATGGGAGGATCCCTTGAGCCCAGGAGTTCAAGACTGCTGCACGACACCCTGTCTCAAAAAGAAAAAAACAGAGAAAAAAGTAAAATAGATAATGCAGAAATGAATACAATGGGAAGAAACAGTCCCTATAATCTTGCTCCTCAGATATTAATGATTGGAAACTCCTTGATGTGATTCTGCATTTAGCTGAATTGACAGATGTATGTCAGTTTTGGGAAGAGGGAAAACATTATTAACGTTTTCAGAGCCTCCTTCCTCCCTGTCCTCTCTGAGGAAGGAAACTTGGTGTGTCAGGCAGGTGCAGCCTGGGCTTTATCCTGTGGATCTGGGTAATGGGTGGAGGTGGGGGAGAAAGAAACAAGCTACAAGAGAAAGGGCAGAGGTTGTGGGGTGGGAAAAATGGGGAGAGGCTGGAGCAGGGGCTGAAGCAGGTCAAAGCCAGTGCAGGCTGAGCTTTGAGGGAGTGTTTGGGGGATCTAGACGCAGATTTGGGGGCTGCTGTGCTGTGAGATATTGAAAAAGAGTGAGGAGTCAGGCAGGGGGAGAGACAGAGAGAAAGTAGCAGGGAGGAAATTGGAGGAAGTTTTACTGAGATTATGGATGATATCCACTTTAATATTCTCAAAAGAATTGGATAGATAGGCTGGCGTCTCTCCCTCCACACCTCCCTGCAAGCTGAGAGAGTGGGCTCCGGCCTTGGCCAGTCCAGAAAGGGGCTCCCACAGTGCACCGGTGGGCTGAAGGGCTCAAGTGCCGCCAAAGTGGGAGCCCAGGCAGAGGAGGCCCCGAGAGCGAGCGAGAGCGAGCTGTGAGGACTGCCAACACGCTGTCACCTCTCACAGAAAGCGTACTAAGAGGAAGAAAAAGAGTAACTTTAGAAAAACCTGACAAGCACTACCTTATAGCCAGGTGATCAAGACCAGCATTTACAGTGTAACCCCAATCTACTCATGAGAAAAGCTCAGACAAATCCCAACTG